>NW_020653851.1:2120251-2190100 GCF_003589595.1 Hyposmocoma kahamanoa | reverse complement strand
TCCTCCAGGAATCTCAGCAGCCTCCTTGGTTTGCTGAAGACTTCGGGGAGCGACCTTGGCAATCCAAGGTACTTCGCCCTGTAGTTGGCCACGCCGGAGCACTGAAGTAGGATGTGCGCAGCCGTTTCCTCCCCCTCCATGTACACTCTGCATAGAGGGCTGTCTGTGATACCTAAATTGAAAAGGTGTTTATTGTATGGACCATGACCCGTTAGGGCGGCAGTTAGAGTGCGAAGCTCTTGCCTTTTAAGTTTAACTAATATTCGAGATAGACTGGCATTGAGCGTTGGGAGTGCTTCACTCACCTGTCTACAAACCGTAAGTGTATTATTATGTGAAGATTTTGTACCTTTGTGTATAGTTGTTCTGGACCAAAAGTAGGGGAGGGACACTATCGGTTCTGGTCCTACAGCGTCCGTCTCCGACCCTTTTCTGGCTAGTTCATCTACTGCGTCATTGCCACGTGAGCCGCGTGTATATAATAATGCGTGTAATAAGTGTTGTGATTAAATATCGCCAAGGCGTATTTTTAACGGGAAAAGAATTTTTTGTTAAAGTAAATGTTTTTTGTTTCTTCAAAAAGTTAAAGCTTCGGCTTTACCAAGGAAAACGTTCACGCCTCGCCACTGATATGTAGCGTCGTAGTAACAGTTAGTTCTCTATAAAATGGATTTATTTTAAATGTGACAAGCGTTCAAAATTCAATAATATTTATTTATATATAAACATCTGAAGCTTACGCTTTCCTGAACAGAATAAATATAGATAAAATAGTTTCCTAAACTAATCCTACCGGGAATTTAACTCAAAGCTAACCGCTGGGCGGAGGTATTCAGACGCAGTTATTACAAGAAAATTTCTTACATTCTGCTGGCCTTTACACGTAGTTATTTATCTAACATTCAAGTTATGAAACTTGGGAATAAACACTTCCCTGAGAGCATAAACTTAAATTATATATTGTAACCTTGTGTAGTTTGTATTGTGTTTGTCATTTTCATTAACTTCGAATCGCAATGGAACTGTACATAAATACAGATTCCCTTTAGTTTTCTACATATCTTCTGAATCTTCTGTTCATACCTGTAAACTTGTGTTCACTTCATTCTATTTAGTTGGAACAACTTAGGTACCTACACGACGAAAGTTTAATTTTAATTATTTACGTAAGGTAGTGTTGTTTTGTTAGTTTCAACAAAATTAAATAAAGAAGGCTAGGCACTCTGTAAGAATTTGATTATTTTTGTTTTTGATTTTGACAGCTGGTAGCGGTTCGGTTGCGTTCATTTTCATGGAATGTTTTTTTTTGTTTCCTGCGGCGGGCCGACACTCAATGTAATTGTTTTTTGTTTAATATAAGTCTTATTTTTATGAAATGAAATTATTTTTCCGGAATTAAATCGCGTTTATTTGTTTTTTCAAACAAACCGACGTTTCGGGCCCTTTACAGGCCCCATGGTCACGGTTGTCAACGGTTGGTCAAGGTTTAGTCTTCTGACCGCACGGGTAAGGGTGGCAGAGGCGTTGCCATTTACGTTCGTAATGACATTCCTTTCAAAATTATTTCTTCTTCTCCCTCTCTATACTCCAGTACGTTGGAACACTTGCTCATCGATATCAAGGTAAAGAGTATAAAGGTGGCTCTTAGATTTGTTTAGTGTCCTCCTTCTATAGATCACGTCTCTTCGTTCGAATCTTTCTCTTACCGCTGAATACACTCATCAAATAATCATGGGCGATTTTAATACCGACCTCATGAAAAACAACATAAGAGCTCGCTCTTTGAAAGCAGTGATTGAGTCTGTAGCTTTAACCATTATACCTCTTGAGCCTACTCATCACAACGTAGACGCGTCGGATACCTGACTAGATCTTATACTTACCTCCTCTATTGATCTCGTAGGCAAGCCTGGACAATTTTTGGCACCAGGTTTTTCATGACATGACCTCATTTACTTGGACTACAAAATTAAACCACTTAAGGCTCAGCCTGTTACGATTCAACTACGTAGTTTCGCGAGACTAGACATGGAAGTGTTAAAAGAGGACGCACGGGCTTTGATTGGGGCCCTACGTTGTCAGCATCGACAGTCGATGAGGCGGTGTTTTCACTAAACTCCGCTATTCTGAAACTTTTTGACGCTCCTTTTTGGCCCTCCTGCGGCGTGGATAACTCGAGCAGTCCGTATTGCAATGACAAGACGAGATCGTGCGTTTAGAAAATGCAAGCGCGACTGATGTGAGGAAAATTGGCTCCGTTTTAAGGCAATAAATAGGTGTAATCAGATGGTAAGAGCAGCCAAACGTAAACATATTTATGAAAAGATTTTACATTCATCCCCCGTTAACACCTGGAAATTCGTAAAATCCATTAGTGAAGGTAAACCGCAAAGTTCGTACAGTATAACGTCTTCATTCTCTTTAAATGAGCTGAATACTCACTTTGCCAAATCTGCAACTTTACGCACCAACACCTAACAACAAAGTATTGCATTTATTACAGCACTGACCAACATTTCAAATTCTGTTTTTATTTTCACCTCAGTAACTGACGATGATATTAGGAAAGTGGTTTTGTCAAGCAACTGCAACAATGCTTTTGGGAATGGTAATGTGTATTTTAGAATGTGTACTCCCTATTATCACGCACGTAGTTGATTTCTCGATGATGATTGGGCTTTTCCTTCCCTGTGGCGAAATGCTCATGTAATCCCTCTTCCAAAAGTTACTAATCCCAGTCTACTCAAGCTTTACCATCCCATCTCAATTCTTCCTTTTCTTTCTAAAGTCTTAGAGGCTGTCGTTCACAAACAATTGTCTGTTTATGTTTACTCAAACAATATCCTTTCTCCATTTCAATCAGGTTTTCGACCAGGTCATAGTACTTCTAATGCCTTGCTAAAGATTGTTGAGGATGTAAGGAAGGGCATGGACTGTACTCTACTTACTGTGCTGGTAGTAATTGACTTCTCCAATGCATGTGGATCATGGCCATCTCCTTGCCACCTTAGACCACCTAAACATCTTATCAACGGCAGCAGATTGGTTCTCGTATTATCTCCGCGATCGCTAACAAGCGATTCGTATTGATCGTTCGTTCTCAGATTGGTGTAAACTCACTTCTGAGGTACCTCAGAGCGGAATTCTCTCTCCTCTCTTGTTTTCTATTTTCATAAATCTGATTACGTCCAGCATCAAATGTTCTTACCACCTGTATGCCGACGACTTGCGGCTTTATACCGAGGTTAATGTTGTTGGCATCAGTGATGCAACTGTATTGTTGTTTGGTCCCAAAGGTTTGGTGTCAATGTCAACCCTTCCAAGTGTCAAGCCATTATCCATGGAAACTCACGCCTTTTTTCGTCTTGTGATATGTCGTGCGTGCCACCAATAATATTTGATTTCTCTATCAAATGAGGTAAAGAACCTGGGGCATATATTATTGACACAGGCCTTACGTGGGATCCCCAGTTGTCTGACGTTGTCTACTCTGTACTGATTATATAAAAAAAACAAAACGCATAACATCTATTTGACTGTGATCTATGGAGGCCTCCTGCTGAACCCTTGCAAAACGTGTGATGTCATTAACCTCTACTACCTTGATTTTATAAAAACGATAATTACACAGTACCTCGCAATTAAGAGTACAATTGCCGGTTTGTCAATAACAAAAGAATAATCAATCAATGTCAAAATGAGATATTACGGCCACTATACCAGTAGTGCTAATTGGAGCATTGCGTTTTGAAACTTTATAAGCTATCTTAGAGAGGATGCAAATGTTAACACAAGTACGATTTTAAGCGATAAAAATATTATGGTCTTCTGTAAATCTATTTATGGGACTTGATTATAAATTTCGAAAGAAAGCTGGCTGTATTAAATCAAATTTAAAAAAATACTGATGATATTCGCTATTCGAACATATTGAAATTCGCTATTCGAATTCTCGCCACTGGTCTTTGAATGCGGCACATCCTGCAATAAATTACTAAGACGACAGCTACAAAGATGGATGGGTAATATAAGGGAGTGGACCAACTGAAAACAACCAGTCGAGAGTACTAACAGTTACTAAAATTTGCCTTATCCGCAAATTTCATTACACTTCATGATTTTTACTGAATATCATTATGTTTTTAATAATAACGCACACACTCAACATAGCCCCGCACTAGGGAAACCCTGTATCGCGGGTGCCATGGACACACACGTAGACAACCACAAATTACACCCAAACTCACGAGAGAAATAAATGTAAGCCATATAAACATTTCTCCCGACCCGGGAATCGAACCTGGGACCTCTGTGTGGCAGTCCGGCATGGTAACCGTTCGGCCACTGAGGCAGTCAAACTTACTAATAAGATATTCGACTATTTTTTATGAAAAATCTCCACTAGTTTGTTATTATTATTATTACAAAGATCGAACAAAAACAAAGACAAATTCCTTTGATCGGACTGGAATCTAACCACTGAATTTAGATTCAACGGCTTAGTGGTGGCAACCGTTAGTTGTGTAATGCACAACGAGAGGTGAGCGTGCCAACAGCTCCGGTACCTATCTGGACAATATGGAGGGTGCTGTCCGTGTACCCGGGGTAGCTCACCCAAGGCAAGCTTTTGAGAACCGGATGAAGTCCGTGACAATGGTCTGTGATAACCTTGTTCACGGGTTAATCTGGGGTAATATCAAGTGACGGTTCGAACAGTCGTGCGCCTGATGGTAAGCTACACGCCTGTCCATAACAGCTGCAGTGCCACTCAGTTCTTTAAATCGCAAATATTTGAGGCGCACTACCACTGCGCCCGTCACCCTGAGACATAAGTTGACAAGTCCCATGTGCCTGTAATTTCACCAACACCCTAACCCTTCAAAACCAGAACACAGTAATTCTGACATTACTGCTCGGCGGCAGAAATAGATAAGGTGGCAAAACTTTGGACGAATTCTTTCACAAGGTGCTCTACTGCTACTAATTAAGACGTTGATGGGGGGGGGGGGGGGGGCTATAGTCCAAAGCAGATATGGGACTCTGTAACTCGTAACGTCTGTCACTTCAATGTGGCTACAATTCATGATGTTACAGTCGGCCTTTTGACGGCCTCGGTGGTCCAGCGGATAGCACTATAAGATCGCTGGTTCTATACCCGTTAGAATCAATTTAGAAATGAAATATTCGTAGTGCCCAGGACGAATTTCCTAATTTGATATTAAGTATCTAGTCAGTGTGGTTGTTCGGCACATCATCATTATTATAATGCTTTTGCAAAGAATGCGAGGATATATAATAAAGAAAATTTGCACACAATGGTCAATTAAAAATATCCTCAGCGTGGTTTGGTTAGCACGTCCTCTTTTCAGTTACAAACTTGACAACAAAACGTTGATGGCGATCTCTAGTTCCATTTTTGAAAATACGAGGCTAATAATAAAAATTGCAATCTGCAATGTGTCACGTCACGTGTGTTGCGTCTTCGATATTTAAAAATAATGCCAACATAAAAAAAAATTACGTCAAGTTACGCAGTTTAAAAACACCACTAATTGAGTTAATGATCCAAACTACTCGCATTTCAGATGAAAGTTGTTCACACAATTTAACGACTCCATTACATAATATACACCAGAGTGCAACTTCTTCCGTTTCGCGTATCTGTGCTTCGGTATATTTCCTAATTTGCAATATTTGCATAACGTGTGATGTGAGGCACAGTGTTGTTGGCATACAGGTCAAGTTAATTAACGTGAGAGGTTTTGTTTTTGCTAGAGCAAGAGTGAAAAAAGACAGTAAAAGTGAACGCCCATAAGTATGGCACCTATTTTATATAAGCCTCCGTGGCCCAGTGATTAGCACTTTGCACGCTGCATGCGGAGGTCCCGAGTTCGATCCCCTATAGCGTCAATTTAAATGAAATATATAAAATTGGTTCTGTCCAGAGTTCGAAGTCTATAATCATCTTCTGTCCTAAAGCAGAGTGTGGTGGGTTCGAATGCGGGCTTGCACCTCTTAAGTTTTTCGAAATTTAATTGCTTATAAATCGCGCTGTTATTACAATAGTGTTGTAACTCAAAATATGTGAATTTCAAGATTATAATTATCATTGCTGAACTTAAAATATGATTTCCTACACGTCAATAAAATCATCGTTAGATAACGGACGTCTTTATGTTTTACATCCCGGAAAGCGTTTTCCCACCGAGCTCGTCAATATAAATTATTAATTATATTCCTAGTGTATGTACCACGTTTTCAGCTTAATTCCCATAGAAGTACACCATGTCTCTTCGTTTCATATTACGTGAGTGCGTATGAAATGTCTAAGTTGAAAAGTAACATTTTTGGGAAAATGGCGAAATAAAATTACTTGCGAAATAAAACATAAATATAAAATACAATTTTGTCATATTTGACGCGAGCCAAATAGCATGTATGCCTGACGCCACTTACGTCTTTTGTTTTAAATCTTTTGTACAATATTATGAATATGGGCTTAGGGTGTAGCGCTGTCTCAATGCTGTTTAGGAACTTCACACACAACATTAAATTGCTTTGCAGATATACATCTGGTTTTTTCACGATATTTTCCTTCACCGAAAAGTTAATTAAATGTGTCGCACTGTTCATGCAATAGGGTATTAACTCAAAAAGTGTATTCTTTCAGAATCGATGAAAAACGAATTAGTCAATTCCCGTGAAAGAACATTAAAATTTATTTTAATTCATTTTCCTATATGTGAAATGTATTGAAATAAAAAAATAAAAATTTGAATTAATTAGATATCTTTCGATCGTTTCTTATAATAATTTGATTTATGGTTTGACCGATTTAGAAAATGGAACTTTTGTAAATTGGTCTTAATGTGGCTTGGTCTTTGCGCTGCAGAGCAGCCGTCTGTTAACTTTACGGACTGTACCGATTGTAAAATTATCGTAATTGACGTAAAATGGGCATGGCATATATTTCTTAATTGTAAAAAGCCTAATACATTTAACCCGTCACGACTTTGGTATAAAAAATTAAAAATGGCGGATGGTAATACAGCTGTGTGATAGCGACATAATGCGGGAGATCTCTTAGATTATTGTCACTATATTTGTAAAATTATTTTATTGAATATAATATCTCAAACTGTATCATAACAGGTACAAAGGCGTAATCATTTGACAAAAATAATTAAAAGTAATATAAAATATCAAATATCACGCTACTCAAAGTGAAAATATGTATAGGCGGTAGTAGGCCAATCACGGACACTTCTATTCTATCCCTTTGGTTGTTTGTTTGTTTGGCCTTCGTTTTGAGTTTAAATATCGGTTGTGTTTCTTTATTTAAATCTACGAGTACGTAGATAAAATATTGTATGCAATCATTACATAATTAGGTCTTAAAATTTCGTACCTATTACTTAGGCCAGTTGGCCTAAACACGAACCGTCAGTAAGCAACGATTGCATAAAATACTATTAATTGTACGGAAGTACTGTATATAAGTACTGTATTGAAGCCATTGACTTACAAATAAATGGACGACGGGTCTAATACAAAAACCACGAAAAAAATGTCCCAAGTCAACCTATTTAAACGTAGTGACATGTCAAGGAATATGAAAAAGCTAAAACGTTGAATTTAAATTGTAAAGTCATCGCAGTACTGTCTAATTTTGCTTGCTTCGCTGTCAGTCGAACAAACGAAGACTAAAGCGTGAATGACGCTCTTTATACGATTTTAACGCCCTATAAGTTCGGACACTTTTTAGCGCGGACCCGACGTCCATATAATTGTAAGTCAATGCCTTTTTTATTTCACTATAGTTTAAAACCTCGTAAATGGCAAATTTTGAATACCAAACGGAGGCTTATTATAGAAGCGCTTGTACTGCCCCTTAAATAAATGAAAATAAAACAAGTTGCCGTCACACCAATTTTAAGCTGGTCAAATGCATCAAATGTAGCACCAAATGAGCGATACATTCGTTCCAAACTTTTAAACCAGGTAAAACTAAATTACTTAGATCTTTATCTCGTATTTCTACTTTCATCGTATGCATATAGTCCATTACTCTGGCTAATGCATTTTTAATTACCTTCGTCATATAAACTTTCAATGGAAAGTGACTGCGAACTGGGGCAAGACAATGCACTGTTAGAGATGTGCAAACTGATCTTATGCGTATATTAAGGCATACGAATAATTCGTCTGCGAAACACATTCATTGGAATAATTCAAACCATAGAAACTTCTAGATAATCGTACTCATCAATGATTCATCAAAGAACGGTGTTTCTACCTAATATTCATGGCCCGTATCTTCCATGAGAATGATTTTCCTGTCTTTTGTTTTTTTCTTATGTACTTGTTTCTGTTTGCAAAAAAGAATATCTGTATTGTATTGATTATTATGTATTACTTAGAACAACGGATCGAACGGATCCATCATCATCATTGGATTGCCATTACATGTCCCTCAGCTGGTCTTCTCGAAGAAATGGTGTTAGGCAATAGTCCGCCAGACCGTTGGAGACTTTACACCGATTCCAAGGTTTGTGATGTATTCCTTTGCCGTTATAGATAGGTAGTGCTACTAGGCGTCCGCAAATATATGTATAGTTGACAAAATATTATTTGCACCTATTCGTCTTATCGCTTCATATTTAAAGGACAAAACAGTGAACTGTCTGGGAAAGGCATGTGCTATCTGTATAGTGCAAACAACTAGTTTAAATACTTTTAGGCATTCGTTATTTTATAAAGTACCCACTGTTAAAAAAAACGACCTGTTAAGTAAAGAAATAATTGAAAACTAGAATTCAGAAAAAGCATTTAGCGCACCCATGACTGGCACGATGGACTAAAGTCGTTAAATCCGTGTACGCTTTAAGTAAAATAAGTGTTAATGGTTGTATTACCCTATTGTAATAGAAAGGATAAGCCGTTCCAAGAGATAACATTTATCGGTGCAAATAATATTAACTATAACTTACAAATTACAGTCATGCCACATGTCGCCACAGAAATTAGAACCGTCATTTCAAATTCAAATTTAGAATATTGAATCGCGTGTGTATATATAATATTTTAAATAAACCAATGTTTCTTTACACAACGAACACTTGTTTCATTTCTAATGTGCAGCAATAGCAAAAACCTAAGCACTCGATAAATTTCGAATAATTCGATTGTTATTTTTTTTACGATCCACCTATCATCACTGTTTATTGTAACAGGAAGGACGTCATCAAACTATTGTTGGGCTCGCCCATTGAAGAGGTAAAAAGGTTATTGCGGAATGACGTCACGTTTGTCAACACACACTTGAGCCATTAAGTAAACAAGGCATGAAAATAAAAACCTACAAGTGACATGAATGTGATAGAGGGCTTTTTTATATAAAAACTAAGTTATGGGACGAACAAGTCATGCACCTGATGGTAAACGACACGCCTGTCCATAACAGTTGCAATACCACTCAGAGCTTTAAATCACAAGATCTGAGGGGTCCCACTACGCCCGTCACCCAGAGACAAGTTGACAAGTACCATGTGCCTAATTTCACCAGCTGCTTTACTCTTCGAAACCGGAACGCAGTAATGCTCTCACTACTGCTTGGCGGTAGAAATAGTTAAGGTGACAGTACTTCCCTGGACGAACTCTTTCACAAGGAGCTCTACTGTACTGAAACTGGTTCGTCTAGGTGTAAGTCAAAGTCGTTAAAAAAAGAAAATGTTTTTTTTATTTTTAGGCCTAGTTTACAAGTCTGAGTTCAAAACTCCTTTTAAGTAATTTATTATTATTATTATATACATGTGCCAGAAATCTTCTTTTCTTCATTACAACACAGGAATAACAAGTGTAAGGTTACCTATCACAAGCTAGAAACATGATTTACAGAATTTTGTTTCTCCGAAAACCTTTAGATTTTTATTGAATAGATTTTGTTTCATTTGTCCCAAACCACGTTACAGTTTTTTTCATTACACCATTTAATGTTTCACTATTTTGACATATTGACAAGTTATTCTTTTCCCGATTTTTATTTCCCCAACAAACCGTTTGACCAAAGTACCCTAATTGAATATTTTTATTTTGTAAAAAAACGATATCCATGAAACATTTTTCTTGTATTATTTCTTATTACAGATATTAAAAGTTTTAGAACGTGACGCACAATACAACTCGGGAAGTTAAAGCACCTCATATCTTCAGAAAATTTGCTAAACGAGATGCAAGTTATTCAATCGAGTTGTAGTCGCTCGCTTCGCCCGTTCGGATCGTGCTGCTTTTTTATATACTAACCTAACCTAAACCCCCCTCCTGTAGGGGGTCGTACCGTCTAGGTAATGCAAATAATCTCAGTACAGAGTACTAAAAAAACCGACCTCAAAAGTACGTGGAATAGTACGTCTATTTGCTAAGTTTTATTGAAATATCCCCTAGTTCGCCACTATACAGGACTTGACACTGGAGATAATAAAAATCGGTTCTCACTACTTAAAGTACATTGAGAGAAAAACGCATTGAATTGGAGAAATAGCAAAATCAACCATTAAAGTGATTGCTCCTAAATTAAAGTTAGGCGCTATTTATAAAAATGAATCTTCATGTGTGAACAGCCACCCTTCAAGGTGGATGATTTTCTTCAAAATGAAATGGGACAACTATGGAAGTACCCCCTTTCCAACAAAAAAAAGAATCATGAAAATCGGTTCACAAACACCGGAGTTAGCGCGTAACATACATACATACAAAAAAAAGAACATACCGTCGAATTAAGCACCTCCTCCTTTTTTGAAGTCGGTTACCAAATTCGGCTCTGGCACTCACCGGCCGCTGCCGCGGCACGCTCGGCTCGTGCGGCCTTTTCAAATACTAACCTAACCTAAACCCACACTATTCTTTTTAAATTACATTTCAGATGCCAGCAAAAACATGGCACGATGGTATGACGAAAATTACGTAAGTGGACTTGCTGTGCACCGGCAAAGTATAGTCCAGAATTTTGGAGCTGTACGGTAAAATTGTATGGCAGTAAAATTTTATCTTGTATGGGTACAATTTTATCTAAGAATAATAATTTTGTCGAAACGAATTTACAGCAATCTAAATTATGTGGAAATCAGACAGTATAACAAACGTGATTAGACCAAACAAACTTCTGCCCAAAGAATACGAAAGTGTAATAATTATTCTAATAATAGGTTTTTCGACAAACGATATTTTTGGCTGTGAGACATTTCTGTGTTGCAAATTTATACCAAAACTGTCATCGCAAATCAAATCAAATCATTTATTGCTTTAAATGTGGTACAACAAAAAGAAAACATGGTGGTAATGTTAAAATAATCAGTTTCACACATTTAGTCATTTCTGACGTACAATAATATTAAAATTAATAATAATAAAAATAAAAATAAAAATGAAATGCATGTCACAAATGTCAAAATAATAATAATAATAATTACATGTCCAGAATTATAAAGCTGTCCTAATTTAATATATCTACATTTAATAACATGAAAAAAAATATAGACTATTCAAACAATTCGTCTATTTCATAAAATGTTTTTTCTTTCAACCAGTGTTTTAGTAAAAACTTAAATTTATTTAATGGTTGAGATTTTATTGTTTCAGGCAAACTATTATAAACTTTGACACACATTGCTTTACAGCTTTTTTGGTACAATGCTGTTCTGGGTATAATATCCACAATATGTCTGTTTTGGTGTCTAAGAAATCGGGTTTGAACATCTTTTGCTCGTTTGAAAAGATCTTGGTTTTTTCGAACAAATATTGACAATTCGTATATATACATACAAGGGAGAGACATAATTCCAAGTTTTTTAAACAACGGTCGACATGGCTGATCTGGTGGTGCCCCATACATAGCACGCACACATCTTTTCTGCGCTATAAACGCCCTGTCAGCATCAGTACTGTTTCCCCATAATAATAACCCGTATCTAAGATGAGACTCGACATGACCGTAATAAGCTGTGAGTAAGGTTTGACGCATTGCTGTTCTTCTGAGTTGCCCCATCATATAGACATAGCTATTTATTTTATTACAGACTTTATTTATGTGACACTTCCAGTTGCAATGATCATCAATTTGAAGTCCTAGAAAAGATATCTCGTTTAGTTGCTTTAATTTCTGCCCCTCATGATGTATGTCAAGTTTATGTTTACGTCCACAATGATTTATAAATTGTACATAGCTAGTTTTGTCAATATTAACATTCAAATTATTTAATTTTAACCATTTTATAATCGAGATAATTGTATTATTTATGTTTAATTCATTATTAACAATCATGTCATTCTTTTTGTCAATTGGTACAATTACTGAAATGTCATCTGCAAATAAAACGCAATCATATTTCGACACATTCGGAAGATCATTAATATATAAAATGAATAAAAGAGGTCCCAAAACACTTCCTTGCGGAACACCATGTCCGTTTGTTCTATATTCCGATCTGAATGTCTTTATAATAGATTCTGTACCTTTATTCAGAACCTCTACGCACTGCTTTCTATCCGTCAAGTACGATTTCAACCATTCTAGTGATTTACCTCTAATTCCGTAATTTTCTAGTTTATGCAGTAGTATATTGTGGTTCACAAAATCGAAAGCTTTTGACATGTCAAAAAATATACCTACTGCATTCTTTCCATCATTTAAAATGGTAATTATTTTCTCCATTACATGAAAACATGCCAATGTCGTGGACTTGCCTGCTCTAAAAGCATATTGGTTTTCTTTAATTATGTTGAATTTGTTTGCGAAATTAATTATACGTTTATACATTAACTTTTCAAAAATCTTTGACATTATCGGAACAAGTGTTATTGGTCTGTAATTGACGACATTTTTTGCATCACCCTTCTTGTGGAGTGGTTTAATTATAGACATTTTTAACAAATCTGGAAATGTGCCTTGTTCAAAAGATAAGTTTATTAAATATACAAGGACTGGAGCTAGTTCAATCTTACATTGTTTTATTACATTAGTAGTAACTTCGTCATAACCCGCCGCGTTAGTATTATTTAATGAAGAGATAGTATTCTGGACTTCTCCTATACTAACTGGCTCAAGAAAAATGCTATGAGACATTGTTGAAGTGTAGGTGTTACGACATTCATTTATGCCTGTTTCAATTGTATTTATAAAATAATTATTAAATTCTGTTGCAATATTGTTTGGATTATTTATGGTTTGGTTATTTATTTTTAATTGTCTAATAAAGTAGTTATCAAGACTGTAATTATTAATTTTTTCATTAATTAAATTCCATGATGCTTTACATTTATTTTTAGATCTATTTATATAGTCATCATTACTAAATTTTTGTGATAAATACAGACACCGTTTAAGTACCTTCGAATAAGTAGAGTATTTTATTTTAGCATCATGGGTTTTAGTTTTGTAGAAGTTTAATCTCAATTTCCGTTTAGTTACGCAGCTTTTTCTGATGCCACCCGTTATCCATACTGGTTTAATGTGTTTGTTAGTCACTTTGATTTTTATTTTAGGAAAACACATTTTATATAGAAGTTTAAACCAGTGATAAAAACACTCAAATGCCTTATTTAACTGTCCTTTTTCAACAACATCTGAAAATGACAGACAGCTAAGATAATTCCTAAATTTATTGATATTATCATTGGAGTAGTCTCTTTTAAACATGTACAATGTTTTTATAATATTTATTTTTCGCTTCACAGGTATAATAAGTAATTGTGCCGTATTGTGATCAGATAATGCTAGATGCAGCAACTTTCCGGTGGCTTTTTTAATATTGCTTATTATGAGGTCAAGGCATGAGTTTAATCTTGTAGCATCATTTATGTGCAATATTAATTTGTAATTTTCAAGCATATCACAAAAGTATTGTGTTGTACGATTTTTGACACATTGATCTATATTGAAATCGCCAGAAATTACTACATTGTACTTTGGGTATTTTTTAAAAACTTTATGAAGCATTAGTTCAAATCTTTGAAAAAACATATCAATATAGCATTTCTTTTTAAAAGGTGACCTATATATGCAGATAATTATCAATTTAATCTCAGGAATCAACACGGAGCAGCACTCGAAATGGAAATTAATTGAAACTTCATCAAATAAATGTACTTTTTCACAAATTATACCCCTTCTGACCAATATGCAGCTATTTGTGAATTTATGAATTACTCGCACTAATGAAAAAAAGTCAAACCGTTTTCGGAGTAATGATTCGGAGAAAAAAAATTCGACTTTGTGATAGGTTACCCAAGTGTAATTATGTGAACTCCCCGGAAGAGCTTCGGGAGTGCAGGTTCACTAAGGAGGGGCTTCCCGGGCCAGGGAGGAAACCCAGCAGCTAAAAGTCTCCGTATCGGGCTGTAGGGGGATTAGTATGATTTTACTTAACAAGGATTTAAAATTAGAATTAGTAAATAATAACTAAATTCTAATCCTAAAGTTCCTTAAAATGTACCTACAAATTACTTCACCATCATCAACCCATTTATACGTCTCGCTGCTGGCCACGGGTCTCCTCTCAGGCGAGTGTTTCGGCCATAGTCTGCCAAGCGGGCCCAACGTGGGTTGGGGATTCACACGTTTCCCAACGGTTGTGAACCTTCTTCGACGTTTCTTCTTCTTCGAGGTTTCATCATGATGTTTTCTCTCACCGAAAAGCTAATGTTAAATTTCAATTTCAATTTCGTACATAAATTCCGATAAATACAGAGGTTCGCATTTGAACTCACGGCCTCCGCTTAAGCGGTGGTAGGTCAAACCAGGCTACCACGTCTTTACAAATTACATTGGTATGTAATTTATAAAATCCTACAATTCATAGAATGACATTTCCAAAAAAATGTGCTTCCACGTGATGGGTTGTTCTCATCAATATTTAATTTGTGTACAATTTCGAGAGGTCTAGCACATACGGTTTTTGAGATTTTCAACGAAATGGGGTTAAGTCAATTTTGAAAGGTTGCCAGACCCTTATGACTTGATGTATCTATAATTATATAGAGTGTTGCAAATATCTCGAAATGTTTCTTGTAATATAATAAATACATTACTCTATTATTATAATAAAAAGTAAATAATTAAAATAAAGACATTTATTTCTCCACATAACATAAGAAACAAAATACCTCAAAAACAAATAGAAATAAATAAATAAAATAGAAATGCACAAAAAGGTAGACTCAGCATTGTTGATTTTCAGTCTTCTTTTTTATGTAAAGAAGGAGGCAAACGAGCAGACGAGCCACTTGATAGGAGGTGGTCATCGTCGCCCATGGACATTTGCAACATCAGCCTTTGAGAGCCCTGCAAACACGCTTTTTGAAGAACCCCATGTCATAGCGCAAAGGAAATACTTCAGGAGGAAGATCATGCCAAACCTTGCAGGTTCGAGGAAGAAACGAACGAGATGCCCGCGTGGTTTTACAATGCTAGGCATCTAAGATGTGGGGATGGACTCTACTCCTTTGGCGGGAGGTGCCATGGTAGAAACGAGACTTCACCTGAAGCTGTTCGCCTGCTATTAATCATCAACATTATCATCATTATCATCGACGTGCATCCATCGGTTACTCGCCGCCTTAACTGGTCATCCGTCCATCTAGAAGGGGGCCGTCCCACTGAACGCCTTCTGGTTCGTGGTCTCAATTCGAGAACCTTTATGCCCCAACGGCCGTCAGTTCTACGAGCTACGTGCCCCGCCCACTGCCACTTCAACTGGCTAATCCTTTGAGCTATATCATTGACTTTCGTTCTTCGACGGATCTCCTCATTTCTGATTCGACCACGTAGAGAAATGCCTAGCATTGCTCGCTGCATAGCTCGTAGAATGACTTTGACCTTTTTTATGAGGCACATAGTAAGCGCCCACGTTTCAGAGTCGTAAATCACCTGTCTAGCAACACGCTCTGCTTGAAGACTTTTGTCTTCAAGGACTGCGGTATTGCGGACGAGAAGACGTCCCGGAGCTTTCCGAAAGCTACCCAACCGAGTCGGATTCGACGTATGACATCTTCCTCGGCTCTGCCTAATTGGACGGTTTGTCCGAGGTAGACATGAATTTGACACACTGCCGATGCCGTGAATCTATGTATATTATACAAGAAAAAAAAGGAACTCCACTACACGTTGACTCCTTTGGTGATGATATTTAATGAGCCCTGTACCCCACCTACTGTGGGGTCAGGCTCAGCCCGCGGCGCATGGTCGGGTTCAGTTTACGGGGTGAGCTCATGCGCTTTGGTGGCACAGCAGTTAGTACTATGGGCGCTTGATGAGGAGGTAATTTTAAGAAACGAACGTTTCTAAGTTGGTTTTGGTCTAAGTATTCTGGGTTATCGTTCTTTTGCTGTTCTTAGTACAGGATATTCGGCAGTAGTTTCGCACTTTTTCCCCCTAAATACTTCACTTTGGCATAGCTTTCAAGAAAATGGAATCTAACAGAGAGACGGTTGAGATACAACTACGCTATAATAAGTATCTCATTTCCACTACATCGGGATATTAAGTCTAGTAATGTGTTAAAATAATACTTACAATTATGATGAATCCATCGTTTTTCCTGAAACATTAAAAATAGATGTTAAAGCAATGAATATTAAATACTTAATGCTCTATACTTTATCGCATACCATAATGTTATATACAAGGGGGTAGGTAACATAAATTAAGTTCATTATGGACCCCGTAAGGGCACAGCAAATGACACAAATCTGATTGAATTAAACTAATTCTAACCCAATTCTATTTACTAAAGTCTTAAGATTATATCAGGTACATCTTACTCATAGTGAATTTGTTGAGATTTTTTGTTTTTTTTTACCATAATCATTAATATAATACATATTAACACACTAATTCAAATGAGTTTGGTATCGGTGTTTCTCGTCACTAGTAGTGACGTCACATACGACTGGCGTTTAAGGTTTTTTGAAATGAGCTGATTTAAATTATTTTACCTAAGTAGGAAAACAACATTATATAAAAAATTTTAAAATAGATGTTATGTTTGATGTAGATTCTATGTCAGTTATAATAAATATATGTATGTGAATAAAACTCCTATTCATTACAACGGCCAGCTAACGATGAAAAAACGATCAGATTTTTTTTTTAAATCCAATTTATTCGAGTAGATTGTAAAAGGGTGCTCCCGCATGAACCTCTCGGGATTCTCGACTCTGCAAAAAGTCAATTTCGTTTAACGTTAAGAGCCATTTTTGAATGACACTCGTTTGCCAGCCATTTGTACCTGCTACTGCTAAATAATTAATTATTCTCAGTGCGTAGATGTCTTTGGACACCTAACTGTTGTACGTACGTAGAGTACGAGATACGATTGGTGAATGACTAATAAGGTACTGTTGGCACAATTTCCTTGTACTTCGTTGACGTATGTCCATTGAAGGTCCCGGAGTGAATTCCGTTGCTCTAGTACTCATAGTACAGAGGAATTTGAGTGTGAGACCAGGTATGGTCTGAAGGAATATTTTCTCCGGATCTAAGTCGCATATATTTGTTTTCTTTTTAACCGACTATACTTATTATACGTTCGGCTGTATATATGTTTTACGTATGTTTTCAGATTTCGCCGTCAGACCGTTTTTTTTTTTATTGTTTGAAAGGGTGCACTCTCGTGCACCTCAAATTTTAAAGACATGTACACTGACATTCCGATTTCTCCGTGAATTGTGGACCGATTTTAAAAATTCTTTTTTTGTTTGAAAGCGTATCCTCGAGGTGGTCCCTGATGCCAACGATGCTGTTCCGGGATTGTTTCGACTACCACAAATAAAAAACATGTTTTCCGTAAATAAAAGTCGACTTTTCATTTGACACAATACGTATAATCAACAAATCACCGTCACCACGACAGTCAGAAAAAAAAGTATAAAATGTTCAAAGGAGTCCCTAACAATCCCATTGTCACTAAGAAGTCAGAATCTGATGAGGGGATTCCATGGAAATCGGAAAAAGCCTATCGGATAAGCTAACTTTTAAGGTCGGTTTTTTTTTTCAATGAAAAAGTTAAAATTATTTCAAATAAATCATGCATGATGTGGAACCTGTAAAGGTCGTGAAACTTTTCTCAAGGGTAAGGGGTGCTGGTGAAATCACAGTCACAGCACAATATGTCTCAAGGTGATATCAGTACATTTTCGTGTTTCATTCTGCATTTTTCACTCAAAATGACATGTCTGAACACAATATGAAACAAAAGTGGTTTAATGAATTCATCGGTGAACAGATCCAACGATGTTGGATATAGGCCTATATTATAAGGATATTGGATATACAAAAGTTTATGCAAGACGGAACCTCGGTGGGTTTTACGTAGTGCGATCAATCGGAGGGTTTCTTTTGTAGCAACACAATACAATTGAACACAATAAACTACTTTGTTGTTTGCTATGGCAGTGGTAGCCCAGTGGTAGAAATATCGCATCTCAATTTGAGAGGATCGTATTGCCTTTCGGTAATGGTGAAAGTAAACATCGAGATAAGACCTACAAGTCCAAAAAAGTCCTCAACCACCATTGGACAGTGTGAACATTTTTCAAAGTAAAAACACGTAATGTTTTAAGCCGAAATATTTCACACTCCCTCATACCACGCAAATATTTTAGAAGAAAACAAAAGTATTTAACGTAGACTTGTGGCTCATAAATCTTGACTGTAAGCCGAGATCCGAAAAAAAAACAGCTTAGGAAGACAACCAATTAGACGGGCGGATAATTGTGGTTTTAGTGCCGGAAGAAGTAGCATGGTAAATGCTTAAAGCCGCAGAAAATTAGGCGACTTTCACTCAACATTGGCTGGTTATGTCTGTAATATGTAAGAAGAAAGAAAAAAGCTTAACGCCATGCAGAAATGATTCAATTGTTTTTGTATCCAGTTCCAAGGTTTTCGCGACTGTTGCATATAGAAAATGAAAATATTTCTTCGGATCTAACTCGCGTATACTTGTTTTTTTTTTTTTAAGAAACCAACTGATCTGTAAAGGGCACTGACGTTGTCTTGTTTGAAAAAGGAATACACGTAAAAAAATTATCTTTAAGAACTTTTTTATATAAAAAAAAACAGAATCTCGAAAGTTCGTGGAATTACCTACATCTATTTGCCTAGTTTTATTGAAACCGGTAACCGGAAAGTGCGCGAAACCGGATTCACCCCCAGTTTGCCACCCTTTATTATAAAAAAAAAATTAAATGGGGCCAATACTCAGGTACCCCCTTTCCAACAAAAAAGAATCACCAAAATCAGTTCACAAATGCCGTGTTATAGCCCGACATACATACAAAAAAAGCAGTCGAATTGAGAACCTTTTTTAAATCGGTTAAAAAGCTTCATTTCCTACATTTTTAAACAACTTTTTCATTTTGTGTGTACATATGTTACGCGATTATTCTGATATTTATGACCTTTTGTAGTTTTAATTTTGTCGATTCTTTTTCTTTTGATGAAAATACTCCACCTCTAAGGTTAGCAAATTAAGGGATGAATCCAGTTTATAGGATGTCACCCACTTTCCGTTAATAAATTCCAATAAATCTTAGCAAATAGATGTAATTCCCTTTGAGGTCGGTTTTCTTATACAAAAATGTTATAAATATTATATCCGTTTTATGGTTACATATTTATAGGCCATTTTGCTATAAATATGAAAATGTCTTTGTAAAGCGCACAAAGAGTCAAAATGAAGTTATACGTTCTAGATGAGATCTCTTCAGTGCGAACGGAAAATGAATGAGGGCATTACGTTTTGGCATCACGAATTCACGCCCTCGTGATAAAAGGCAACAGCGGAACTAATTCAAAGATTAAAGTCTGCTTTTGTAAGAACGCACGAATTTGCATTTTGTTTACTCAGAATAACCAAGGAACGTTCCTTGGTTATTTTATCTGTCTAGATATTTATTTCAGCCTGTTTGCACCCACTGCTGAGTATAGGCCTCAATTCTATTGCGCCATTCTTTCCGGTCTCTTGCGATAAAATATTTTTATGTTATTTTGCTTTTTGTTATTGTTTTTATTTTGAAATACCCAAATGTTGTCAATTTGTAAGTTTCCTTATTGTTAGAACTACCTAGAATAACTGATTACTAAATATGTCTCTACAAAATATATGGTAAAAAGTTTTTTGCGATTTCTGACATTTCGAGTAGGTACTCTTGCCTCAGTTGGTCCAAAAGAAACTATTGATTCTTACCAGAGACCGGATCGAATGCCATAAAAAAAAGTTTTGTAAAAATTGCCTTTTACCTTGCTGACTGTACCATTTTTTCAAAATCTGTGAATGCCAATCAAAATATCTTCAAAATTCATGGATAGTCTTCTAGAACCGTTTTCCTGTAACTACAACGGTTAAGGTAGCTGGGCTTGCTATCTCGTCTCAAATTTACACCCTGTATATTAAAAATATACACGTATTTTTGTAAAATAATAACATCCTTGCAGAACTACTTTTGTAGCAGTAGAGGTCCTTGTGAAAGAGTTCGTGAAGTACTGCCACCTTATCTATTTCTGCCACCAAACGATAATGTGAGCATTACTTCGTTCTGGTTTGGAAGGTTAGGGTGCTGGTCAAATTATATCTCTGATCTGAAGCTTCACACGGTCATTGCCATGGCAATGCCAAATGTCTCCAAATGTCAATAATAAATCAGATTTTACTTTCGTACAAAATTAAAAATATTTGAATAAATCGCTCTAAACGGTGATAATACTGTCTGGTAATAAAAAAAAAATGACAGCGTAAATAAACTTACGACCTTGCTACCAAATACAGATACAAAAAATGTCAGAAGGTACAGCAAAATGTTAAAAGTATTTTTTTGACAAATTTATTATGTTTTGTAAAAAGTTGTTATTTCTTTATGATGTTAGTAAAGTAGTCCTGGGAGGTTGTTATTATTTTACAGATAACCTTGTATAATGTACACTGCTCAAAAACGTAATTGTGACTTATCCCTAGAAACTTTTCCATCCATGACTAAATCCTTTTGAATAATATCTTTCATATCATGAATGACAAGCCTTGAATGGATGATTTAAAAAACGCACTTGCAAGACATTTCGTTGAGACAGAATGAACGAATGAATGTATATGGTTCCTTAATGAAAACATTATTTATTTACTTCGGTGATATTCCATTCTATATTTCTTTTAAAATTGTCGTGGTATTTTTTTTATTAACACTATATATTTCTTTTTAATGTTGTTGTTTTATCAGGCGGCATGAATTGTAGCGTAAGACAGATCCAAATGACTTAAAATGTATTCTTGCAACGCTTTTATAAGCTGTGTATCACAAAGAAATAAATCAATTAATTAAAAAGAGAATTAGCATAAAGAGTATTTTGTAAGCCGTGTGACAATCGGCAGTCATTAGGAATCTGTAAAATTGCGGACCGTGTGATACCGCCTTTATAAATTACAGCAGCCAGTACCTATAGCCCTATTACACAGCTTCTAACAAAAAAAAATTTCACTTGTGTTTAAAAGTTATAAATACGTAAGATTTTAAAGACAACTGTTTTATTGGAATTACTTACCGCTGTAAAGGTTTAGGTAATTTAAAAGTAAACTAAGTAAAGGTAAACTAAAAGTAAACTATCTTCAGCTGTCACTTGTTTAACCGGTCAAATACAATATTTAGTAGCGAGTTTCATACGTTCGTATTACTGCTGTACTCTTTCATTAGGTCGCAGTATTAGCTGTCATCTTTTTAGAGCCTGGATTTTACGTTGTTTATCGTGGGAAACTCGTGATACGTGTTATTAAACATCTTTGTTTAAATGTTACATTTAGTTCTATTTTAAACGTACTAATACGTAATGTTGTCTATTACCTGAAAATATTATCATACAGCTTGGTTGGTATAGTGTCTGCCACGGTATGCAAGAAGACGTCGGTTCGAATCCGACCGGATCGAAGGAATTTTTTCTGAGTGTTTTTTCTGAGTGTTCGATCTTTGTATTAATAATTATAACAAACTAGTGGAGTAATTTCACAAAAAATAATTGAATATCAATTCAATAAAAATTTAATTAATATTATCATATATTTAGGACCATTAACAAAAGTTCATTATAATTTTACAATAAGAAAGCAGGGAATGCTTCATAAAATACTTCATTACGGTTTTTTTACATTTAGTTAATTATTTAACCCATCGTAGCATAGTATTAAAATTTACTAGCACTTCAATGCGGTGCACCACAGGAGCCACACCGCACGACGTACCGTTGCTGTCCCGTACGCCTGACGCAACCTGGGGGACGATCGGGGCGTAACTTACGCCGATTGGCAAATCCGTTTACCGCGATTACTTTAACTAAGGTAAATATTTCTTTTATGGGGAACTGTATACGTTTATAGAATAAGATTCCGGAGCACATTTTTTGTCGTTTCCAAGTTTAAAAATTACATAGTATTTTAATTGAAAAGTAATATTACAAAATTGAAGACTATAGGTCGTATTCTAGAACTCTACTCAATGCTCAAGTCAGGATTGCAATAGAAACACAAGCACTGGAAATACGACCCTAATAGCAGGTACTTGGGTATGATTTCGAGTGCTTTAAACCATACTCAAATCCTGACTTGAGCATTGAGTAGAGTTCTGGAATACGACCCTCAGATGTGTGGAAATACAACATGAGTCTAAATTCCACACAAATATGATTCAAAAGAAAAGAGCAATCTCAAGAGATTCTTGCTTGTTCTTCTCAGGGAGTCAGAACAGTGAGAGCAGTAGCTTAAAAAATTACGTTTTCATATGTAAAAATTTTACCTATAGAATAAATGATTCTTTGGCTATTACACTGGTTAAATTATGCAATTTTGGATAAATATACCATCCTGTACAATCTCACGATACCACGTGAACTTTAGCTATGAATACCCTTTCATTATCTTTATAATGAACCGAATGTGATGGAATTAGCTTTATAATCGAACTTTTTATAGTCACATCGAAGAATTTTCCATTTATAGTCGTATAAAAAGTACCAAATCAGAATACAAAAACGAAAAGTTATAAAAAAAACACTAAAACATTTTTGCCAACGGATTGTTCACTGAACCAACATCGAATGATCTCTGTCATGAAAAGTAGTTTGAGCATTAATGGAATTACCAGATCATGACAGAGTGTAACTTTATATGGCGCCGGTAAAGACAATCGTTCCAGCCATGGCAATGACCGTGTAAAGCTTCAGATCGCATTTCATAGGTTTTTACGGAAAAAAAAATAACTTATAACGTGATTTAACTAACTTTAGCAAAATATACATTCTTGAGAAAACTTGAAAAATATGTAAAAAACCTACTCCGGTTATTGTTGCGCTGCAATGTTTAAACTTTTGAACACACTTAAGTAACATAATGTACAAGTCGTCTGGTGTTAAGCAACTGTTACTCGGAGCTTTAAGGTGCAAAGATCTGAGGAACACTGCCACTGCGCCTGTCACCCTGAGACATAAGTTGATAAGTCCCATGTGCCTGTATTTCAACAGCACCCTCACCCGTCAAAACTGAAACATAGCAATGCTCACATCGCTGCTTGGCAGCAGAAATAGGTAAGATGGCAGTACTTACCTAGACGAAGTCTTTCACAAGGATCTCTGCTGCTACTGTCTCTGTATCTCTATCTCATGAAAGTAAGTTGTAATTTATATTTTAACTAAGAAATAGCGCAATTTGCACCAAGCCTTAAGTCACCACGCTACACGCTACACCGTGGCCCAATACGTTTGGCCTTTTAAATGAATGAGGGCAAAATACCGCATTCTGTATTTAAAAAAACATACAAGAAGTATTTTGTAATTTAATTTTAGTCCCCAACCCGCATTAAGCCGGCTTGGCGGACTATAGCATAAGCCCTTCCAGCCCAGCAGCGGGATGTCTAATGCGTTATAATAAGTAAGGTGGCAGTACTTCCCTGGAAAAACTCTTTCACAAGAAGCTATGTTGCTACTAATCTAATTATTTTTGACGAGCAACTATGGTTTATCCGGGTTCAGTTGTAACTTTAAACCGACACTGGGTTCAGATGCTACAAGGTCTTATTACGCTAGGGGTTAAAAAAGCATGCACAATCTCACTCAAATACGAACAACGGCAAAGTTTAGTAGCATACCTTGACAAATGTATTAACATGAACAAAGCAATAAATCATTTCTTCCGCGTAATTATAACAATTATAAAGTCTACAGTCTACTGTATTGGCCAATTGCTTTAGTCGTGTCATGAATAATGTAATAATAGTTTTGTTTTAATTGCATTATTGGGAACGAATTTGTGCCCATTGGACCGTTTAGAATTAACCAGGTAGACATTACCAAATGCCGTGTCGGATACACTTTTTTACTTAATATAGGGCTGGTAATTCAAGAAACTTTAAGTCTGAATTGGAGCTGCAGAGGTCCAGAGGAGGTTCGTTCAGGGAAGCATGAAAGGCGCCTCCTGCCAATGGCATACTATTAATGTCCTCTGTACGTTTGGCGCACTCTGGGCAACAATCGGTAAGTAGATTGGCTAATCGTTTCATCACGGTGGCAAACATATGTCACACTTGAGCATGGTGACTACTACCAGGGCTCCATCACTTGCTCGAGGTAACGCGAAGAGTGCCTACCGCAGAGTGTATCGCCGACAGTGCAGGCGCTCAGACGTCTTTCATTTACATTACAATCCTTGTACAACCTCAGCATTCGGTTCCGCAAGACAGCACACGGCGGGCAACGTTATTTTCACCTCTCTGAGCGCGTGCTTAGATTCCTTTTTCCTCGTAGAGGGCGCCTGGTGTCATTAGTTATTCTCGATTTTGTATGAGAGTGATGTATCTGCAACGTAGTAGCTATTAAGTAGTCTGTGCTACTACTAGTGACGCGGATAGCGGCAGTAAATTCTGGGCCACAAAAATATAGTGTATGCCATCCATGCTATAAGAAGATTAGATTAGGCTGTGGGCGGATTCTATTTTATTGTGGCCCCTCAAATCTCTGCGATTTAAAGCTCAGAATGGCACTGCTACTGTCATGGATAGGCATGTCGCTTATTACCAGACGCACGACTTTTTCGTTTCGTCGCTTGATATCCATACAAAAAACATAGTGTGTACTTTAGAGCTCCTTGTGAAAGAGTTCATCCAGGGAAGTACTGCCCACCTTACCTATTTCTGCCGCCAAGCAGTTATGTAAGCATTACTGTTTTCATTTTGAAGGGTAAGGGTGCTTCGTGATATTAGGTCACGTGTGACTTATCAACTTATGTGTCAGTGTGACGGGCGTAGTGGCAGTACCCCTCAGATCTTTGTGATTTAAGCAATGAGTGGCACTGCAACTGTCATGGACAGGCGCGTCGCTTACCACCAATCACACGACTTGTTCGTCTCGTCGATTAGTATCATAAAAACATATGAATTGTATATATCCCAATAACAATTTTAATGCTACAGGAGACGATATGTTAATATAATTTGGAGACGGTGAACACGTGTAAAAGGGTAGTGACGAAGTTAATTAAACGCAGAGGAATATCAACGTAAAATAAATGACATTGGTCATTTAAATGAGTCGTTTAAATAATTATAAGTTTTTTATTAAAAAAATCGACCTCGAAGTTTGCGAATTATCACCTAAAACCGATCTCCTGGTGGATCTGTTTTATTATGGTTTTATTTGATTTTCTACTCATATTGGATCCTCAATGCAGGCGATCAAGAATAAATATTAATATCGACGCTAGAAAGTTAAAAAGTGTAACTTGCATTTGGATAATATTCTGGGAGAGCGAAAAAAATAATAACTAATTTTATTTGTTAGGTACATGAAAAAGCTAAAACTTTCTAGTATTCCATATAACAAATAAAATTGGCGTTATGATTTTTTTCTTAAAAAAAGATGACTACAATTAAATGGCCGTAAACTTGCCTGTTTATCGGTATTCTACAGGACATATCACGGAGAGTGCGATGGAATTGCATAAACATTTATATGGCGTTCGGTTAGAGAGTGGAATTCCCTACCTGCGGACTTGGACCTTTTCAAGGCGAGAGTGAATAGGCATTATTTAGGTGTAACATGCCACATCGTCGACCTCATCATCACTTTCCATCAGGTGAGATGGAGGTCAAAGGGCACTCATTTTTTACATATATATTTAAAAAAATCGCACTCGTGTAATATTTTCCAAATGCACGGTAGACGTTTTACCTTACCAGAGTCGATATTTTATTCTCACCTGGTGCCCTGGTACTTACTAGCTTATTTTTGGTAGGTACTTACTCGTTTTCGTTGTTTTATTTTCATTGGAATTACAACCGAATTCATCCCCAAATTTGCCATCTTCTTCATCTATTTTCTTCCAATTTGAATGGTATCATTACGAAGATAACCCTTTTCTAAAAAAAAATACAGACGAATTGATAACCTTTTCCTTTTTGAAGTTGTTTTTTTTACTATTATTTTGTAATCATCTGCGATCAGTCTTTGAACCATAAACAGATCCGTGCCATAGTTTTATATCGTTTGGAATAAAGAATCCTGTAACTCTTTTCTTCCTTAATCATTCAATGGCTGATTGTGTTCTACTGATTCAAGTTTCCAGTATTCTTGACTCTTTTCAAACGACGCAAGCAACCTAGATGCTTTTCGTCAACCAGAGATCTTGCTAATACATTTGTATGTAGTGATAGTCGAGCCTTATACTTTTTGAAGTCGGTTAAATACACACACACACATGCGTGTACATTCCAAGAAATGAATAGGAATATATTTAGTAATACAAAACAACGTAATCGTTAAATAACAAACAGTTCTTATATAATTATTGATGAACGGCATTTACCGCTCCAATTGACGCTCTGATTGTGTCCATTATAATTTTGAAATAGAAAAAGAGCTAACGACGAAGGGCGCATAGAAAAAAACCATTCAAAATCTCTCAGTAATCACAGAGCATTGGTTTATATGATAAGGATTGAATGAAAGACTACAGACAGAAAGATCTCAGATCTCTAAGCCTCGTATTCCAGAACTCTACTGTCTAGTCCTGACTTGAGCATTGAGTAGAGTTCTGGAATACGTCCCTAAGAGTCGTGCTGGGATACAACAATATATTCAGTAAGCTGTTGCGCCAACCGCGATTCTGTAGCGCGTCGGGATTGTTCGCCGATGCACATGTAGATAAGTTTGCCGCCATCATGAGAAAGAGAACGGCACCCTTAACGCATATACTGAGCGGTAATGGTATCTACTAACATTAGTGTGTAAGTTTTTTCGATGTTTTAAACCATAGGATCCCAAACTTTTTAGCACTTAGGCAAGAAAAAAAATTCAACGCTTACCACCACAAAAAATAATTGAAAACACGTATTATTTTATGAACTTAACATAAAAAAATCGCAAGGTAAAAATTACATACAATGTTATGTAGTGTAGTTTATATAGATAATTCATTTTCTTTTCAAATGCGGTAGCACCCCCGGCAGCGTCAACGTCCCCCAATGGCTTCTGAGGTCCTTGCTGCCCCCCTAGGACTCTTTAGCGCCCACTGGGGGAAATCACTTTAGAAAACTATGTTTAAACCAAATCAAAATTGTTCATTTTTTACTTATTGAACAGCCGGTAAATTGTGAATTTTATAAAGATTAAAAACGATTTTCCATTAACTAAAATAATGACAATATTTGGCTGGTATACGATTCGTCGATTTTGCTTTGCTTTTTAACCATCTTCTGATGAATTAGGTGTTTTTAAGTCAGACCGCTACTTTAGAAAGTCTTCTATATATTTGCTTACCACAAAAGAAGAAAAACGAGATAAAAAACAATTAAAAATACAAAATCAAAAATACAAACGCAAGACTGAAATGAATATTTACAAAACAAAATCACAAACGAAATCAAAATAAAACACGGATTATTTAATAAACAAGGACGGATAAAGATACTTTGTGTTGTGCCAACGGCGATAATAAAAGGGTAACAAAAGAATTGATGAGCTCCTCGTCGAGCATAAATTGTAAATTGCACATTTTAGCTCGCTAAACTATCATAAATCCATTCATACGTCCCTCTGCTGGCCACGGGTCTCCTCTCAGGCGATGCTTTAAGCCATAGGTTCCCAAACTTTTTGACTTCCCCGCCCACTTAGGCAAGAAAAACAATTTCAACGCTTTCCACCACAAAAAAGTATTGAAAACACGTATTTTTTATATTAACTTGACACAAAAAATGTTATTTTTTTATTTATGTTATATATATAAATAACGAATTATATACTTAAAATTAAATGTAAAATTTCATTGGTTCCCTTTAATTTAAGATACTATATTAATTAAAAGGAATTAATCCTTATAATTGACCCTTACGAGTGGCATCATAAAAATACAGGATGTTTTTATTTTCACATTTGGTCGGTTCTGATTACTTGAATTTTCAGTAAATATACTTTGCCTAGCAATGGTTGATGTGAACTAAAGTGGTGTTTATTAATAAAGACTGTTGATTGTTAAGCTCTTAACGACGATTCTGCAATACGGGCCTAAATAATACATCAATTGAAACAGAAACTCTGACAAATAACTACGATTTACATGGATGAACCTGCCTTATAGTAAAGCTTTGTACAATCAATGCCCTAAGATATCTACCTCGCGCCCCCCAAAAGCGACTATTTGGTTTTCAGTAGACCAATGTGAAGAAAAATATTAAATAAACTTAACCAGTGAGACGTAAAATACATTTTCATATGACTTTCTTGTTGCATCATTAGTGAATGACGTTTTAAGAAACTTTATAAGCCAATTTGATGTTTAAATATATTACGTAATTCAGTAACTCAGTAGCAGTAGAGTTCCTCGTGGAAGAGTTCGTCCAGGGAAGTACTGTCACCTTAACTGTTTCTATTGCCAAGCAGGTTCGAAGGTAAGAGTGCTAGTGAAATTACAGGCACATGGGACTTTTCAATTTATTTCTCAGGGTGACGAGCGCAGAGGCAGTGTCCTTTGAGCTGCACTGCAACTGTTATGGTGTCGCTTAGCATCAGGCCCACGACTCGTTCGTCCCGTCACTTGATATCATAATAAAAAAAAACGTAATTACAAATTTTTTTTAATTTCTTTATTAGGTTTACCAACAATGTACAATGATTGGAAATGGAAGCGTACGCTACTTTTACGAGGTGTATTATTTGATTGAATTTAATAAATTAAGAATTTTTAACGTGTCCTGTGAGGTTAGTATGGTGAATATTAATAATGTCACTGTAATTACTTACATTTCAACAAAAGGCTAGAATTCTTTTACGCTTTTCTATTGAATGAGTAAGAAGGCTCTCAGAACCAAAAGGTCGGCTGGGGGGTCGGGCATCTTAGGGCATTAACTGTACATAAATAAATCACCTAGGATTACTATTGGACATTAACAGGATTACTGCAAAGAAGCTTAGGCTGTTTCGTTTCAGAATTATTAATGAGGCACTTTAGAGAATACATTTTATGGATGGAACGGAGACCAGTAATAGCCCAAGGACGGGATAGGCTTGAAAATGACATTGATAATTTATAAATAAAATAAATAAAAAGACATGTATTTATCCACAAAGCACATAAACCATAACAAAACATGGACAAAAAAGGTGAAGTATCAACGTTGCTACTTTGTCAGTCTTCACCTATAGCTGATTTTGTCGCAGTAGAGCTCCTTGTGAAAGAGTTCGTCCAGGGAAGTACTTTACCTATTTCTGCCGTCAAGCAGTAATGTCAGCATTACTGTGTTCTGGTTTTGAAGAGTACGGGTGCTACTACAGGCACATGGGACTTGTCAACTTATGTCTCACGGTGATGGGCGCAGCGGCAGTGCCCCTCGGATCTTTGCGATTTAAAGCTCTGAGTGGCATTGCAACTGTTATGGACAGGCGTGTAGCTTAACCATCAGGCGCACGACTTGTTCGTCTCGTCACTCAAGTTTTATAAAAAAAAAATATTAAAATTACGGTTAACAACAAATACTAATGCTGTCTGTGTTGCACTTGATGCAAAAGGTGTAAACATTAAAAAATCTAAGGACGATCACCGGTGCAATACTGTCATGTCATGGCGCATTTTAAAGCAAAAATAAGACCTAGATTCTGTATCTATTCCTAGATTTTCATTTAAAGCAGCTCATTTTTATAGATTTAATAATAAAACTATTTTTCCTAATGTATAACTGTCTAATAATCGAACAAATTTACAGAATTACATTCCATATATAAGTATATTGGGAATAAATAGCCAGCTCCGCTTCAGTAGGGAAACTCTTCCGCCTAGTTGCGATCTCTCCGAATTTTTTTCTTAAAAATAAGGTATATTGGTACTTACACATCTGGCAACACTGAGCACATTAAATATAATAAACTGCAATCTGCATTGACTTACAAATAAATGGACGACGGGTCTAATACAAAAACCACGAAAAAAATGTCCCAAGTCAACCTATTCGAAATTTAAATTGTAATGTCATCGCAGTATCGCGCTGTCCGTAGAACAAATGAAGACTAAAGCGGAGTGTCGCGCTCTGTATACGATTTTAGCGCCTTACAAGTGCGGACACTTTTTAGCGCGGACCCGACGTCCATATAATTGTAAGTCAATGGCAATCTGTCACTTTTCGTCGCCATTAATAGGATCCGGAAACGCAACGGAATTACAAATTTTAAAAATTCCTTCAAAATAAACTGCTGCTTTGATGGGTTCTAGAATATTATCAAAAATGTAGTTTTAATTAATGTAGGATATGTAATTAAAAATATGAATATGCTCGACATGATAAGTAAGATGAGGGCAGTACCTAATGGTCATCGTTTATTGTTTCGTGTTGCTAGGGATTGTAACCGCGGACCAATTGTTACTCGATTTCTGCACAAACAAGAGTGCCTACATGTGTAGACTTGACTCTTGTCTTGCTATATTCTTAAAAAAACATTTTTTTAAGAATATAGCGTTTTCGCACTTCCTACCGAAGGCGTCAGGTCCTTCCAGCAATTACAAATGTCTCAATACTCAAACGTTTAACGTATAGTCAAGAGCGATGGTTCCTAAAGTGATCTATATCGAACCCTAGAGGCGACCCCAATTTACAATGGGTCCATGGCAGCGAAAAAAGAAGTGGGTACATAAGATGTTAATGAGGGACCACGGCATCATCTCATTTAGGCAGATGACCAACCAAAGTTTTGACTTTTTTATTATACCAGCTGACGTGACGAATAAGTCGTGCACCTGGCGGTAAGCGAGATGCCTGTCCATAAAAGCTGCTGTCTCACTTAGAACTATAAATCACAACGATCTGAGGCGCACCTTGAGACATGAGTTGATAAGTCCCATGTGCCTGTGGGCCCATAAAACCGAAACGCAGTAATGCTAACATACTGCTTGGCGGCAGAAATAGGTGAAGTGACAGTGCTTCCCTGGATGATCTCTTTTACAGGGAGCCCTACTGCTACTTTTGATACTTACATAATGTCTATTCGCCACTGGTGTTCATTATACGCAAAGCAGCTCCCGTAGTACGGCTACGCATGATAGTCGCGACGCGCGCGATAAAATTGAAATAAGTGCGTCAAATCTGATTGAGACAGCTAATAGCTTAGCTGTCTCAATCAGATCTAATTTAGATAGCCAATACCGCGCGTTTATTTCTATTTTATTGCGCGCGTCGCGACTATCATGCGTAGCCATGCTATGCTACGGGGGTTGATTGAATAGTCGGTAAACAGAAAAAAATACAGTAGCGGTTTTGATAAAAATCTTTATACTTTTTCGTCTGCCTACATGAAACACTTGAGCTACGTCACCTAACGTCTACCAACATTATTGTATCTAAAAACTTTGGCTGTTATTTCCACGACTATTCCTCCATTCAGTAGTCTAGATGTCAATGCTCTCGATGCCAAACAAAAGAGTGTCGGACTCTTAAATCAATTTTCGTCTAATTGCGGCAACCACGACTAAAACGTCTAATTAGTTTGTGAATTGCAAGACTCTTCCGCACGGCTGCCCAAATTCAAATTATATTGGGTACCATTTCCATGGTTCCATAAATTACGACATTTTGTATAATTGCTTTTTTAATTACTATTGCAGAGGTTGCAGTTATAGTATACAATATTTCACAATTTAACAAATTAATAATCAATGATATTTGATATAAAGAGTGTGATATCTGATATAAGGAGTTTTATAATATAACTAATTAATTGTTCCTAATCACTAACGGCAACCTGCAGGATAGAGGGTGCAAAGAATCCCTGGCGGAAAAACTACGGCTGCTAACACGATATTTATCTGGCCACGTAAAACTGACGACCATGTCAAATTGACAAAGAAAAATTAGATGCGGAAGACACAATACTGGAAGGAATGGCGCGCATTGGATAACACCTACGATTAGGTGGAGAGAGGTCGTAAAAAAGAAGTAAAATCACTAACGTCGATCAGTATACGGTCATGTGACAGAGTTAAGAATACTTAGTCAGTTAACGATGTGGTTAGTGTCGTAATGATAAAAATAGAGAAAGGTATGTTTAGGTGGTTTGGGGATATGGAGACGATGAATGATAGTAGAGTGGCGAAAAGACTTATAGAGCCAAAGTGACAAGGTTGGAAAAGGCTAGCCAAATCAAATCGAGAATGTTCTTAGAAAGGCGGGCGTATGTTGTGAGATAGGAGGGTTCGCATGAAAAGGTTGTTGAATGTAAGTGAAACAAAGGAGTGGGAATGGGAATCCAAAGGCGTGAATTTGTATACATGATCAAAGATGTCGAACATCGTTTTTGATACTCGTTAAGACGAAACATTTATCGGTGTTTGCTAAATATTTGAAATGTCTTAATCTCTAACCCTGTTTAAAAATTTCCTGTGCAAAGAAAAGCTTCAGGTCGAGGCTTTACTAGTAGTTTACTAGACTAGACTGATCAAGTCGTTTACTCCAAACGACGTAATCAGCTTAACAAAAGAACACATACCCACCGTGCGTTAGTCAGCGAGCCGCACAAAGTAAGCCGGCGTCGAAAAAGCATTTATAAGATCGTAAAAGCCCTCCACATCTGCGATATTCGCTTCAGTCGATTAAGATTTTAGCAGTCTTTATTAATAGAGAGCACGTTTCAACAAAGGAAAATAATTAGACCGTTGTAAATGAATTACAACCTTCACCTTTGCTAGAAATTCCAAAAGTAAAAACATGCAAAACGTTGGCGTTGTCATTTGACGCCAGAAGTACTTAATTAAAATAACACATATTGTATGTCGTCTTGGCAGTTGCTACGCCCTTGACAAACATATCCGTTTATAAGTAGGTTCTTTTACCCTGGCTTTTATTAAGGACAATATGATTGTGACATCGTCGGGGACTCTGCGTGGGAGTCCGGGACGGTAACCGTTCGACCACAGAGGTAGTTAAGAGGCAGTCTTTCACCAGCAAACCCAAAAGGATGCTAAGATTCCTGAAGGAGCTCGGGTGGCACGAGTAGGACCCTGCATCCACCACACGCAAAATAGGCGCCTTGTCGTCGAGTTGCGGATACCAGCCCGTTGCACCAAGTACCAAGTGTCAAGATTGGTTCTGTTGGCACATGTATACAACTTGCACGCTGAATAATTTCCAATGTGTACACACATCGAATTCGAATCCAATGGTTCTTTTTTCTGAAAGATATTTTACAGTTGGCCGCTGATGGTCTTGACTGCGTCACCGGACAAAAGCGCTATTTAGTCACATGGAATTAATAACGATCTTTAAAATTATCAACTTTAAGGATCCTCTATTTATTATCAAAAATGTTTTGAAAGTTACAGGGCCTTAAACAAAATTAAGAACTAAATGTTCCGATGATAATTTTTTGATTTGTATAAACCAAATTTTGAGTAACTTTCTCTCATAGCAATCATTCGTGACGCAGTCAATGTTTTATTGATACTTTATCCGTAGGCGGAGGCCTGGAGACCTATAGCACAGGGTATCCTAGTTTAGGCTCCAGCCTTCACAGACAACAAATGTTTTATTACTTAAGAATGTTTAATTATGGTTGAAATTGTGTGTGAAGGAAATAAATTTATTATTATTATTATTATTATGTTGACACTTGCCTAATTATCTAACAAGTATTCACGAGCCTTCTTTGTTCGAGTTTGTTTTGAAGAAATAATTATACACAGTTACCATTATTTGTCATCTGTCGTCAATGTACCAATATAGCATTCAACAAAACAGAAGCAAAATGATTCATTTAAACAGTTAATGCTGTAGAAAATGAAACTATTATTATACAAGGTCTGAATCGCGTATATTTGTTTTTTCAAGCAAACCAACGTTTCGAGCCCTTACAGGTCCCGTGGCTGAACGTGACAGTGAAAACGTTAAAACCCAATAGTTGGTTTGTTTTGCCTTTATCTCATCTGATGGAAAGTGACGATGAGGTTAACGATGCAGCATGCACATCTAAATAATACCCATTCACTCTCGCCTTGAAAAGGTTCAAGTTCCAGCGTTCAATAAGTCTGCAGGTAGGGAATTCCACTCCACAGCCGTTCGCTATATAAATGAAGAAGCGTAAAATTTCGTGCGAATCCTTGAAATATCCATAAGGCGTGGAACCTCAGCCTGTCTTGTCCCCCGGATGTTGGAAAGGGTAAGGCGCAATTAAGTCGTGCATTCCATCGTTCGATGTCACTGACCTGGTAGGTCGGCCTAGTCTCTCCTTTTTTTCCACTCAATTATAATTTTATCAGCCAAAAAATTCTGTTCCACTGATCTAAATTCCAATCTGTCATACAATTTCATTACAAAACCTTAGTCTCCAATTCCCAGCAGTTAACAAGGCGAGTTCTTAACAATTACGTATACGATTATAGTTAATTATTTCATTAGATCGCGTGCGCAGTCTTGCATAATTTATATTACCGGTAATTGTTGGTGTTATGGGACTTTGTAGCTATTGTTTACTTAGTTACGCTTGGTTGGATCGCTTCTTGTTTTATGCTGACCTAGTACGAATGAGAACTAGTTCATAGTGAGTCATAAACTAAAGTAAGATCATCGTCGTCATTACTGACGAGCTCGATGAGTAAATGGTAAGTACTCTGGGCGTCGGATGATGAATTCCCGAATTCGATTCGATTGGTTTGAGTGCTGTGGTAAGCATAGTAGATACAGAAAATAGCCAAGTGTGAGACCACTTATTATAATAATGTTTTTTTTTTAATTATTAGTAGCTCGATGGCAAATTTGTAGACTGAATATGGATGGAAAGGTGGCTAGAGATATTCCCTAATATGTCCTTGAAAAGGTGAGGAGAGAGGTATGTATGAAGAGACTGATGCGAAGGTGGAGGCCAATTAGGTTTATCAGGAACATAGCTAGATTAGATAATGTTTAAGGTCACTGCCTAATCCAGTTGCTGACAAAGGAGATGATATTTAGGTACTAAAGCAAAATCGACGTGTTACCCACCTTAAGGGTTCTTTTTGCGCACAGGCAACGACAGTCAATAGCGACCGTCTCCAACTTTAGAACTGGGAGAGCCTCAAACTTTGATGATAGTATGTATATAATGTTTCTATGTAATAAACTATTTCATAATTTTACATATCGGAAATATTGTTTTTTTCCGTTTGTAGCGCTAGAGGTGGTTGGAAAAGAGTTCATCCAGGGAAGTACTGCCATCATATCTATTTCAACTTTACGTCTCAGGTAAACGAGTGAATCGGGTAAATCTTTGCTATAGATATGTCACTTTACCACCAGGCGCACGACTTATTCGGACAGTCACTTCATAATCATAAAAAATAAAATTACTTCGGAAACAACTTTAATCTATATTTAGACACTATGAAGCATTACAGGAAGAGATTTTCGCACGAGTTCCTATTCATTAACAGCTTCCATTGGACTATTGTGAACGAAACTAGCTCTCAAGACTCAATTACATCATTCTCTTTTATAACTCTTCAATGAGATAACGTAACTGACTGGTGCGTTAATTTTCTCGTTCATCTTTTAATTTTTTTTAGGTGCCAGAAACTAGACGTCTAAAAACTCTTTATGTATTAGGATTTTTCGAATTAACTGAAAATGTCGATAAAAATGTAAAAAACAAATTATTCAGGCAATTTAGTTCTACAATACGTAAGTTAACACCAATACGTGTATAATATACAGTCTTACCTTACAGCATACTCTAATTCAAAGGATAATAATAATAATTTTATTTTCAGAGACCAACCAACCGAGATCCATAAAAATGTTAGTACTTATACTCTACGAGGGATTTCATAAAATTTGTTAAGAGACGCAATGTCGAGCACTCACTCTTCTCTGCAATGAACTTCAAGAGGCTGTTGAGGCTGTCACGTATTCTGTTCAGTAGCGACTTTTTACGTAGTAAAGCCAAGAAACTGTTTACGTGTGCATCAATGAACATGGCTGAGGGACTGCAGATACGTGACAATCCAAACAGCGATCTGAAGGCGTTGTTACAATGATAATAATTATTTATTTCGGAACTAGGTACATACCTTGTTAGTCATGATACAAAATGCTCAGGGTTAGTTACACACTACAAACACAGCAACACAAAAACAAATAAACATTAATAGCCACTATTCGAAGCTTCCTAAAATAGTGAAAAAAAAAAGTATGTTTAGGTAGAAATTAGGTAATAAATAGTTATATAAAAAAAGTAAATTATATGCTGCTAGAACCATGAAAAACGTAAATAGTCCAGCCAACCTGACGTCAGAATGGCTGGCCACTTTATTTCTTTAATAATAGGGGTTAAAGTATGAAATTGCCGATTTGTACTGAAAACCTAAATTGTTTATTTTTTAAATTTTTAACAAATTTATTTAATCAAAATAGTTGCCATTATTATCTATACATTGCTGCCATCTAATGGGAAGGTTATTAATGCCTTTGCGATAGAACTCCGACGATCTAGACTGCACAAACTGTGTGAAAGCATTTTGTACTGCCTCCTGGGAAGAAAACTTCTTGTCACGTAGATAATTGTCCAAATCACGAAAAAAATGGTAGTCCGTTGGAGCAAGGTCTGGTGAATACGGAGGATGACGAATGGTTTCTAACTGCAGTTCCTGAAGGGTCAAAATGGTTTCTCGTGCTGTGTGAGGTCTCGCGTTGTCGTGGAGCAATAATGGTGAAGATCGATTCATGAGTCGGGGCTGTTTTACTGCTAGTTTTGTCAACATGGTTCGGAGTTCGGCACAATAGACATCTGCCGTTATTGCATGACCAGATCGGAGAAAACTATAGTGAATAACACCATGCTGAGACCACCAAACAGTTACCATTACCTTTTTATTGGTAAGTTTTGCTTTAGGACACTGTTGTGGCATTTGACCTGGGGTCAGCCATTGCAATTTTCTTTTCCGGTTATCATAAAGAATCCACTTTTCATCACATGTTACAATTCGATCCAATATTCCTTCATTTCTGTACCGGTTCAACAAGGCAACACAAGTTTCAACACGCGTTTCTTTCTGCAGATCAGTCAAATCATGAGGCACCCATTTTTCGTATTTTTTTATTTTATTGATTTGACGCAAGTGAGTCAATATTGTGGGTAAGGTAACGTTAAACCATGCCGCTAATTCCTGGGTAGTTTGACTAGGATCGGCTTCCACTATCTCTCTTAATTCATCGTTATTCACCTGCGTGGGCGGTCTTCCTCGTGGCTCGTTCTTTAAGTCGAAATTTCCGTCACGAAAGCGTTTAAACCAAAATCGCACGGTGCGTTCATTAGTAGACCCCTCTCCAAACGCAGCATTGATATTGCGGGCTGTTTCTGCCGCGTTAGTTCCGCGTCGGAACTCGTATTCAAAAATCACTCGAATTTTCGCAGTATCCATCTTTCTTGTCTAAATTGAATAACAAAAACAATTGAAAGTCGATATTCAAATGTTTCAAATTAAAAAAAAAAATCACAGAAACCATTTGAAAAAAGTTTCATTCGAAAACCTCAAACCATGAAGATTCTATGAAAATTCAAAGAACCTATTGCAATAAAACGGCAATTTCATACTTTAACCCCTAATATTTCCGTTAGCGCAAAGGTAGAAAATATGTCAATAAAGGTAAATAGTAGAAAATAGGACGTACATAATGAGCACAGCTTGATTTGTATAACTCGTTTGGTCCAGCCATCCTGACGGACACCTATGCGACGGAATGTAGTCGCATCCAAAACGTGAACATCGGCGAGTCCCAGCGTGCGGTCACGCGAGCTTAGAATGCGGTTGGGGCTGTTGCGAAGGCGGCGTAACATCTAGGAGCATTTCTTGCGCATGATGTCATTATACTAATATTGAATAAGCAGATCATTAAGGGAGCGCTAAGTGCAGCTCGTCCACAAAGCGCCAGCATTCAGTGGTGTGCAGTAAGCGGTTTGCTAGAAATTAAAGTTCCTTCGATCCGGCCGGATTCAAACCGACGTCTTCTAGCAACTTCGTTCCGCGGCTTAGTTGGCATGGTGTCTGGCACGGTTTGCTAGAAGACATCGGTTCGAATCCGGCCCGAATGAATAATGCCTATTTGAAACAATTGCCTGCCCATTCATTCAGTTGGTGTTCCTAATCTGTTTAGAACATAAAAATTTCCAACATTATTATGTTTAGAAAGTTAACAGGATGTGTGCAACAATAAATAAGACTATTAATAGTAAGTATATACTTATCTGCATACTTTAAGCAGCAATTTTACTCGGTTTTGTAACAAAAGGAAATATTAAAAAACGGCCTACTAAGGCCTTTGGATTCCCTTTGAACAGACAGAGGCGATCGATCGCCACTTGCCACGATCCTGAAAAACGCCTCTAGCTTCATTTACATTCATTAATCTTTTTAAACAAGCCCCCTTATTCTTGTCACTACGTACTCCAGCCTTTTCGCGTGCGTTCTCGATTTGATCTGACAACGCACTTCGCCTCTTCCAGTGTAAGTTTTCACGTAAGCTCTATATACATCTTTCGCCACTCTTCACCAGCTCCGTGTGCTCAAACCACCTGAACATACCTTTCTTTATCAAATTTTTAGGTTTTCGCGTATCGCGGAGTCAACCGTGACCATGGGACCTGTAAAGGGCCCGCAACGTTGGTTTATGTGAAAAAATAAATATAAGCAAAAATTGTTTCATTTAACAAAATATCTCTCTATTTATGCCAGTAGGTAGTTATTTTTTTATGATACTAAGTGACGGGACGAACAAGTCGTGTTAAGCGACACGCCTGTCCATAGCATTTGCATTGTCACTGAGAGCTTTAAATCGCAAAGATTTGAAGTGCACTGAGACATAACTTGACAAGTCTCATGTGCCTGAATTCACCAAAACCCTTAGGCCTCGTTCACACTATGTGAATCACCGCCAGATTAGCACAATTTGTCTAAGTCGGCCTCTCGCAGGAAAACCGGAGATTAAAGCCTTCACCTCAATCGAATTCAGAACACTGCGCACTATGGACGACGAAATTGTGGTGTTGAGGTGGTATCTTAGAAGGCTTAATTAATAAAAAAAATAACATTGGGTACATCCTCATTTACGGGAAAGATTTTCATTTGGAACTTTTGAAACATTAATGGGCCAACTGAGAAATGACGAGTCAAAGCTCTTCAATTATTTTCGAATGACAGCATCCTCTTTGGATGAACACCAAAAAGACACGCGGGGAGTACAGGTGGGGCGAGCGGGGGTCAGGGATACCGGAGCAAGACTGAGCAAATTTGTTCACATTACCCCGGTCCGGGCGTTCTGCCGGCGGTCCGCAGTGACAAACGCTCCGGCAACAATGCCGGACCCTTCCGGATTCTTGCCGGGTCCGCCGTAATGTGATTAACTTCATATAAATTGTACAGCCACTAGCCTTTCCGGCAGTTTTACCGACCCGGCAAATTCGTCGGTCAATAACTGTGAACAAATAGTGGGAACTTACTCGAAGCCTTACCTTCAAAACAAGAACACAATGGTGCTCACATTATCGATGGCGGCAGGAATCTGTATACAGATATCCCAGCCATGCGGGGACAGGATCGGAATTATGTGGGACTGTGCAGAACCTGAAGTGGAGCTGCCCGACCGCACAGGTGTTCTACTTTCCTCCGATGCGTGACGGGCCGTGACATCGCTATAGCGTTTCATGGTCCGCCAGTGTTTGTCCGTCTTCGGACCCTCCAATGTTCTGTTGATAGCCTGCACTCACTGGACGAACTCTTTCACAAGGAGCTCTACTAAAATATTAGGACTTTGAAACCACAGATAATTTCGCTTTTTCCTTTATGAAATTAAAGCTTGTTTTACGACTTGCATTCACTTAACAACTTGGGAAGGTATTCCGTTTACACGATTACCGTCAACGCTGCTGCGAAATTACATTACTAAGTTTCCGAGTAGATGAGCGAAGTTACACGCACTGAAGCAAAGTCATGCTGCCATTCTACCAAGTTTTAAATTAAGATCTTTGATATTATTTGAGGTATACCGGTATCCTGTCGCCTTTAATTTGTACAAATATTTGAACAATTCAAAATAGCGTGTGAGTACATTGGGAGTTTATTTTCAATTGAGGGCAAAAGAGATACGGTAGGAACACCTGTGTGACGGCAAGTACCTATGACTTTGATTTGTAAGTTATATGCATAATTTACAAAATTAAGTTATATACAGCCGTAGTAGCCTAATGGTTTGACCTACCGCCTCTCATGCAGAGCGTCATGGGTTCAAATTCGGGCTTACACCTCGTGAGTTTTTCAGAGTTTATGTATGATGTGTATGAAGATCCCAATCCGCATTGGGCCGGCGTGGGAACTAAAAACCCAAGCCCTCTCATTGTGAAAGGAAGCCTGTACCCAGCAGTGGTACTATATACAGGGTGTCCCGGGACGCGACGTCAAGCCGGAACGGGGTGATAGGCCAGGTCATAACTGTTATCAGAAAAATAAAAAATAAAATCTATGTCATGTATTTTAAAAATTATGACCATTTTGAAAAAAATCGAAAAATATACACCCTGTGACGCATTTTCACTTCCCGTTTCTACAAATTTCCACTTTATTTTAATTTTTTTATTATTTTGTAACCCTGAGTAATGCTCCTGTAGCTAGTCGTCTAAAATTTTGACACAACTGCTCTAATTTTGAAAAAAAAATGACACATTACTCCCATATCAAAAGAGAAATTGAATTTTCGTTCAATTTCAACTCACTCTACCGAAAAAAAAATGTACTACACTGGTTGGACAAGTAGCTTTAAAAGTTGGCGCATTTTAAGAGGATTCCAAAATGGTATTACACTTGCTACTTTATTTCTTAGATTATGGTCAAATAATTTTTTTTGTGAACAAAACCGGTTTTCAACTATTTTTTATTTCTTGATTTAAATTTATTTAGTGTACCCAATCCTTCGCTCGGAACGGTAACTATGGCATAATTCTTAACGGTAACTATGAGAGAGACGGAGAGAGCTATTCTACGAAGTGTGAGTGAGATAGAGAGTGACGCCGCTAATGTGTGAGATTCATAATTCTAGTATGAGAGAGACGGAGAGAGCTTTTCTACGAAGTGTGAGTGAGATAGAGAGTGACGCCGCTAATTTAAATTAATGGCATCATTATTTTTTTCTTTGAGCTTAGGATAGTTCCATTAAATAAAAAATCTATTTAAGTAAAATTATGATTTTATTTAAATTACAGCAAATGTTCAAAATGCTTTCCTTCAGCTGCAATACACGCCCGACATCTTTTGAGAATGTATAGGCTAACTATTATTATTATTATTACATTGATTGCTGGATGTTTAGTAGCAATCTCTCTCGCTATCGGTAATGTAACCTACATGTCGAAGATGGAGTGGAATTTGGACATCAGCCCCCGTATTATGCTACCGCGATAAACCTATTATATCCACATTTAGCTGTCACATTCGAGTGATAAACCAGTATTTTAAAATTTTATCACAACAGCGAACATTGCGAGCACCGTGATATCACATTTTTATGACATCGCGAGCGCCTGCGACCAATGACTGCAAAAGATTAACACAGCTACAAACATGGCTGCAAAGTCACAGCTGATTTTAAAATATTTGCACAGTATATTTATCAACGTAAAAATTGAGCGCAATAAACGAGATGGTTTACGCGGCGATGATTAAACGACAGAGATAGCTATTTACGCAATTTCATATCGTAGTCCATCTTCTTCAAAATGTATAACAATAGTTTATAACCAAATAAGCAAATGTAGCTTTGCCATTTTTTGTTTCATCGTTTTCGCGGTGATGATCAAACGACAAAGATAGTTACTATATACGCAACTTTATATCGTTGTCCTTGTTTTTCAAAATGTTTAACAATAGTTCATTACCAAGTAAGAAACTTAGATTTATCAACTGAATTAAATATTGTCACGGGAAGGTTTGTCACACATATTCAGCCATGCTACGGCTACACATGGGAATAATATTGAAGAGAGAGACAGAATGAGACAAGGGATTTTTCCTTTACTATGAGCATCAGAGCCACGGAATTGACTACGTGGCACTACCCAGAACACCCAGAACAGAACCAATTTAGAAAAGTCGTTTCTCAAAGAGTCCTACCGGGAATCGAAACTGGAACCTTTTCTTAAGAGTTGCTAAAGACAAACTAAGGGTCGTATTCTACAACTCTTCTCAATGCTCAAGTCAGGATTTGAGTATGGTTTAAAGCACTCGAAATCATACTCAAGTCCCTGCCATTAGGGTCGTATTTCCAGTGCTTGTGTTGCCAGGGCAATCCTGACTTGAGCATTGAATAGAGTTCTAGAATACGACCCTATGAGAGGTACAGAAATTATTGTAGCTTATTTTAAAAAAAGAAAAATCAGTATATGAAAAATGTGAACTGCATAAAGCGGGAAAAAATAGTAAAAAGTTATGGACTGTAATTAAATCTATTACTGACACTACAAAACAAAACTCATCTGCTACTGAACTGGTTTCCGCTTCAGACCCCAAATCCGCAATCAACAACGTGAACCGATTTTTTGCAAATGTTGGTAAATCTCTAGTGGTGAAAGTTCCTTGTATCGGATCTAATGTACAGTTTGCGGTCACTAAACAAACTCCCCCTGTTAGCTCCTTTGTGCTACTTACTGATGAAATGGAGGTAGAGTCTTTGATTGGTAAGCTTAGAGACGAATGTGCTGTTGGTTATGATGGTATCACTGGTGCGCTCATAAAGCGCTACAAACATAACCTGACAACACCTATCACTTTAAAATGCAACCTGGCTATTTCAACTGGCGTATTCCCAGACGCTTTTACAATAGCTCAGATTTTACCTATCCATAAAAATGGAACCAAAGGCTGTCCCAATAATTATAGGCCCATTTCATTGTTACCGGCTTTACTATCGGGAGCACAATACGGTTTTCGCTCAAGGGTATCTACCAGTCACGCAGGACATGATCTAACGGATTATGTTATTAAAAATATTGATATTTATATTTTAAATAACATAAATAAAATAAAAAAATTCTCGGCCCGTTTTTGGACTTAGCTAAAGCCTTCGTCACAGTCTCTGTGCCCTTGCTTATTTCAAAACTTGAACGTGTAGATTTTTTGATTAGAGACTTGCAATTGGCAATTTTCAAAAGTTATCTAACGGAACGTAGACAATGTGTTAAAATTGATTGTTGGACTAAAGAGCAGCTCCTGTGAAATATGGAAGTGGAATACGGTGTTCCGCAAGGTAGTATTTTTGGTCCCACACTCTTCCTCATTTACATCAATGACCTGTGTCAACTGTCCTTAACTTATGGAAGATCTTTACATACGCAGATGACACCGCCCTGATTTTCTACGGTAATTCATGAGACAAGTATTTCGGAGTACTCAAAATGGCTTCAATATTGTACCTGACTGGCTAAGTAATAACATACTTACCATAAATGTTGACAAAACAAAGTATACCGCCCATACTATGACTAACACCACACAACCTAGCAATGACTCCTACTCTATTTTAGCTTTCGTCCTTGAGATCTGGAACACATGGTTGCTCATATCTTAGGATAGACAGGACAAATCTTATCAAATACCTAAGTGTCCACTTTGATTCCACAACGTCTTATAAGAATCACATTGATGCAATAAGTTCCAAATTACGTAAGCTGATTTTTGTGTTAAAAAATCTACGTCATGTAATGGATACGGGCACTCTGCGTATGGTGTATTTGGCTCTGTGTCAAACCCTACTATCTTATTGTGTTTCTACCTGGGGTGGAGCTAAGTCCCACATGTTGCACTTAGAGCGGGCTCAGAGAGAGAGAGAGATCTATTCCTTAAAGGTCAGGTACTATCTGTTCGCCAAATCTTCATACTACACTGTCACTTTAAGCTTACTCGCTTGATAAATACAATCCCTTACTAGTCAAGGACAAACGCCGTTTTACCGTTTACCCTAGATTTCAGACTAAGTATAGCCTTACCAGAGATTCTTCTACTTTCTAGGAGGTTACTTATACCACTATAATTATACGAAAAAATTCGTATACAATTTATGTAAGCATGACTGCAAAGTTGCAATAGTGACATGACTTTTAACATTGGACTACGAAGCTAGTGAAAATCTAATAAAGGTTAGTAAATAAATGCATTACATTTAATTATCGCTCGCTCGCTCCTTCACTCACTAACCAAACCAACCAAAGTGGCGCGCGTGCAAAGTGCCTCTAAGCAGATGATTGTTTCTTTTTTTAATAAAACTGGCCACGTGGCTATTGTCGCTTTGGAGAATCGTTGTACCGTGGATAGTAATTGGTACACGACCATTTGTGTTTTGTGTAGTATTGATTGTATTTGACTCATGCCTATGCCTAAAGATGCCCGAATCTCACGGTATGTGACATGCCTATCTGTTTGGATCATACGGCGCACAACATCGTTGTTTTTGTTGTTCACAGCAGTGGACGAGCGACCATCACGAAATTCGTCACTGAGATTCACATGACCGCGTATGAATTATGCAAACCAGTTATAAGTAGTCGTCTTGCATGGTGCTTCATCGCCGAAAGCAGTTTGAGGCCAACAAAGCTCCGCTAAGTTGTTGAATTACACTTAAAGTCGTAGAAAAACATACTACGAAAATTTTCACGAGTTAAATCCATGGTGATGTAGACAACGAATTTCTAAAATGACGCCACAATGTAAAATCCAGTGACAGTCAGATGAAATAAGCTGTATTGTACATCCAAAGAGTTCCATTTTCAAACGTTGTAATTACTTTTTAAATATTGTTTAAACTTATAGTGCGCCCTATGTACTTATCTGTATGTACTACGTACTGTATCTTCCTTTTGTGAGAGTGAACACATAAATATTATTGTTATTATATTATTATTTCATCCAGCGCAAACTAAGCTACCGAGGTCGTAAAAAAAATTTTACGATGATCAATTATGTAGTTGGACTGTTATGAAAAAAACTAACTCTAAAAACCTTTCGACGCAAAATTGGCAACAGCCATTTTTTCCTAGATAGGTAAATCCTTTGCTATTGAACCGAAAGTAATTGCAATACTTACAAACGTAATGCTTGCAAGTCAAAAGTCAAGTAGTCGGGTCACGTCGTATTATTATTATTCACCGTACGTGACCGTCACGCACTGCAGACGTCGACAGACTCCACATCAGACTTCACAAGGCTGCACCCTTTTTATTTATTTGGACTTTGAACAATGGCAACTGGGTAACTAATGATCGGAGAGCGGGATAGGGTCAGTATTTTACCTAAACTCTGAGTAATATCATGGGCCAACAACTCAAGAGACGTACACCAGATGTCGCGACGAGAAACAAATAGCAATTTTGTATAAGAAATTTAATATTAGAAATTAGAATAAATTAAAACATATTAATTAGTACTGCAGTCTTATGTCTGTTTGGGATTTTTAATCAGAGGAAATACTAGATCCCAAACTGGTGGTACGGAGAAACCATCTTCCCTGTTGAAATTAGGACGTTTTTTAATTTCAATGGCCTCTCGCAGCATCCTGGGTAGACAACGGACTTCTTTTGCAAGGACGTGGGGTTTGTCAAACTTCATTGAATTTCTAGGTTTATCCATGACATGCTCAGCTATTTTGTAGCTATACATTCTAAAGCCGTAATTTTTTAAAGCTACTTTAATTTCTAGGGATAACAAACAAATCAACTAGATGGCGCTTATAGTACGGATTTTTATGGATCGTGTCGATTGTTCTTTTCTTTTGTTTATTGGCGCCATCTACCCACATTAGGAAGCCTTAATTTATAAAATTATTGGCAGAGTATATTTACCGAAACTTCGGGGAAGTAATGCACTTAGAGCGGATGATACATCTTTATGAAACCTCGGAATTATTGTACTGTTTTATGTATTTGGCCAAATGGTCCGTGCGTTATCAATGTATAAACGAAACATTTAAAAAGAATAAATACCAAAATTTGGTTCAGGTTACTTGGCATAACGTCTGGCACGGTTTGCTAGAAGACGTCGGTTCCAATCCGGCCGGATCGAAGGAATTATTTCTAAGTGTTCGTCTTTGTATTAATAATTTTATATTTGTTACAATACATGGAAAAGCTAAAACTTTCTAGTTTTCCATAAAACATGTAATATTAGAGTTATGATTTCCTTTTTGTTTTAAACAATTAACTTAAATCGCTCTCCTGTAATACCTATGTTCCAAATGAACATTAGACCCTTTTACCTTTCCAGGGTCGAAAGGATTAGGCAAATACACTACAACGCTATAAACAAAGCAACGTGCAATTAGATCTGCCATATTAACGTCTGCTTTATTCCCAGGCTAAAGTATTGATAATATTTATTATACTAAGGTTATCCGATCGATAACCTCGGTGCATCTTTTGGCAAGTCAAATGTGTAATTGTTGATTTGAACTTTGCTCCGTTCGCTACAGTGACTATATTAGAAAATTTCCGATCGTGAGACGTGAAAGATACATAACAGTCTAGAGATAAAATCTATTTATTGCAGATGACCTGATGAACTGTGATAAACTGCGGAGGTTATATAAAGTTGTAGAATTAAACTATACACAAAACTGTTTCAAAAAACTAAAAAATTTAATATTGCTAAAATTTTCTCATGCTAAAATGTCACATTTGTTTATACACGACCAAATTTTCTAATAGCAGAAACAATTTCTTTGTCAATGTCTAATTTAGAAGCAGTAGAGCTCCTTGCGAAAGAGTTCGTCCAGGAAAATACTGCCACCTTACCTATTACTGCCGCCAAGCAGTAATGTGAGCATTACTGCGTTCCGGTTTCGAAGGTGCTGGTGAATTTACAGGCACATGGGACTTGTCAACTTACATCTCAGAGTGACTAGCGCAGTGGGAGTGCCCCTCAGATCTTTGCGATTTATAGCTCTTGAGTGGCACTGCAACCGTTATCGAAATGCGTTTCGGTTACCAACAGGCGCACGAATTGTTTGTCCCGTCCTTGATGTTATAAAAAACAAACAATACACTTATATTAAAATTTAATAGGCCCCGATACGACCCATTTACATGAGCAGTAATAACGCGCTTGGTACGAAAATAGATACTGGGACATAAGACACTTGTTCAAAAATAGGTCGCCTGCTCTTCATAAATTAATACACTTTAAATCACAAAGATCTGAGGGGCACTCCCGCTACGCCAGTCACCCTGAGGCATAAGTTGACAAGTCCCAGATGCCTGACATTTCACCAGGACCCTTACCCGTCTAAACTGTAACGCAGTAACGCTCACTGCTCGGTGGCAAAGAAAGGTAAGGTGTCAGTACTTCCCTGGACGAACCGTTTAACAAGGATCTCAACCACTACTAAATAACCTAATAAACCTTATTATAAAGTTTTCATAATATAATAAATAATGCGGATGGGACTAAAAATAAGAGGACGGACTATATAACTGTTCTTTGCAGTTTGTATTGCAAATTGCACATAATCATACAAATTCTACTTAATTGTTTGCCTAGCTCGTAAAGATGGGGTCCGCCTGATAGCAGTCATGCGCTGTGTTAGAATCTACTGCAGATCGCCTTAAGTGTCGTCGACTTAACGGTAATTAATACCACGTTTCTCTTTGATACACATCTAGCGTTTGTTACAATGTACAGGGACAATGATAACTGTGAATTCAATTCATACTTCCATTTTGGGCTACTCAAGGCAGCATTGTCGGTGACATCGTCGTTAACATTAGATGACGCGAGGTGCAATCTTTGGCGCGAAAGAGTCCTATATATACCTTTGTACCGCCTTCGGAGACCGCCTTTTTCTTCCTGGACGCAAACTGCAATGACTGATCTGGAAGTCTTTAAATAGGCTTCGGACTCAGGTCGTAAGGACAATTTGTTTATGTAGATTTTCGGATGGTTCTAACCTGGATTGTTTGCGCGGTACGATTGAAACGATGGCCCATCTTCAGTTTCGCGTGTGGATACAGTGAGTGTGGTTTGTGTGAAAAAAGTGAGTGACAATGGTAACGCCACAACAAATCGCGATGAAGGTAGTCGTCGACAGCGCAAGAGGGTAGACAGATATGTCTGCTCTTAAAGTTGTCATTTGTCGCCGACCAGTCAACCCGTGACCATGGAGCGTGCAACCATTCCGAAATATCGGGAAAATAAAAAGAAGTCATATCGTGGTAAGAAACCTGATATTAGTGATAATCACTTAGTGAATAACCACGAAAGTCTTAAAATCTAGATGGCCCATCTCACTACGTGTCCTGCGTGCCCTAATACCTGCACGCTTGAGGATTTAATGGCGGGTACTAGTGACGCGGTCGGTGTGGCTGAGTTCTGGGCCACAATAGTATCATTTAGCATAGTGTATGACATGGATACGATAAGAATAAGATTAGATGAGGTTGTGGAAGGATTCTATTTTATTGTGGCCAGTGTTAGGTACTGATACTCCTATTACACCGATTATGGGCGCGGTTCATTCGAAATAACAACAAATCATCGGAAATAGTGCAATTACCGTGTATCTATTTTGACGGTTTTATTTCACATGTACACAATTCTTAGATTTTTTTTTGGCACGACATCCTTGCTAATATTTTTGATCGTAATTCCACCGCAAAGTGTAGTAAGTATAGTCAAAAGAAGGATCGATAATGATTTCATCGGGGATAGTGCAACTACGCCTAAGTATTGGATTATAATTTTCCATTTCGTTCATTTAGTGGTCAAATCAAATCCGCGTGTATGTCGTGGCAACCAAATTAGCGTGATTTGCGGGAATCCATTGTTATATGTCCGTAGACAACATAAGTTAATGCTTACTTTTCAAAAATGAAAGTCGTAGCCATTGAAACAACAAAGTAATAACGTTAAATCCCTCTCCTATAAAACTTGGTTTAGTGCAGATACGCGCCTTTGACCAACGCCCCGACGAAATGACATATTTTTGGTCGAAATGACGCTCAATGGACATAAATTACTTATGATACCAAGACATCTGATATAAAGTATAAAATATTTTAACCGACTTTAAAAAAGGAGGAGGTTCTCAATTCGACTGTATGTTATTTTTTTTGTTTTTTTTTTGTATGTATGTTACGCGATAACTCCGGTATTTGTGAACCGTCAGTCATGATTCTTTTTTGTTGGAAAGGGGGTATTTCCATAGTGGTACCATTTCATTTTGAAGAAAATCATCCACCTCAAAGGGTGGCTGTTCACGCATGAAGATTCATTTTTATAAATAGCGCCTAACTTAAATTTAGGAGCAATTACTTTTAGCAATTATTTAGTTGATTTTGCTATTTCTCCAATTCAAGGCGTTTTTCTCTCGATATACTTTGAGTAGTGTCGTAGTGAGAACCTATTTTTATTATCTCCAGTATCAAGTCCTGTATAGTGGCGAACTAGGGGATATTTCAATGAAACTTAGCAAATAGACGTAATTCCACGTACTTTTGAGGTCGGTTTTTTTAGTACTCTGTACTGAGATTATTGGATATATTAAACGTATTTTTCATGACATCAAGCGAAAAATATATGAATATCATGGTAGTAAAAAGTAATATTAAGCGAACACACGAGAGTTTGAGCGGTTGCCGCAGTCGAAAACGGCCAGAAGGTATTCTTTAGTTATATTATTACTTACACATCAACAATATAGAACCAAATACAATACAATAATTACGGAATGTCAGAGGGAGGTGTGTATGTTCATGTGTACTTAGTATTTACGTCTTTTAAGTTTAGGTAATTATACTTTGCCAATTTCGATCTTTGAAATCAGGTAAAAGAAACAAAAATTCAACATCATTTTGTCCTGTGTACTGCGTACCTTTCTAACCTGTGTGAGTGATTGCGTTTTGATAACGTTGAGTGCTTGAATATTTAACTTCGTGTTCTCCAACTAAATAATAATCTCCGGAAGAATCCAATATTAGTTACACCAATATATTCACAAAAAAATTAACGAGCGCTTCATCTGACTATAAATTTATGCGCATAATTCTGCCTTAATATGGTAGGTATTTGCATAATTTTCAATCAGCCATGCGAACTATTAATACACCATCCTTTGCGAAAATTATCCAAGAATTCTTGAAGAAAATATATTGCAATTTCGCCGTCATAAGTCGAGTTTGTTATATGAAGTAAAAGCCGGAACTGATAGGTAGGGTTAGAAAAGGTTGGCAACACCTGTAGTACAAATGTAATGCAGATTGTATGATTGAAGGTTGTTTCTGAATAGCGTTTCAAAGGAAAAATTGACCTCTCGCGTCCTTTAGGGAAGTCCCAAAAGGACAATTGATTTTACTAATAAAAATTGTGTTAGGAATTGTAGCGTCGAGCAATTTATTTGACAAATGTTAAAATTTAGAAGTAGTTGAGCTCCTTGTGAAAAGTTCGTCAAGGGTCTAGTACTGTCACCTTACCTATTTCTGCCGCCAGGCGCCAAGCAGTAATGCTGGTAAAATTACATGCACATGGGACGGGTGACGAGAGTGGTATCAGCGCCCCTCGGATCTTTGGGATTTAAAATTCTGAGTGACGCGCGTCGTAGGTGCGTATGAAATACGCACACGCTCTAATACTCAGCAATTCCAAGACTTATCAGAATACTTAGGTATCAAGTGACGGTTACGTATATAGCTTCAACAATTGTTTCAGAAATTCATAACAGTTGTTTCGTGTCACCGCAATAAGTTTATCAGGGGTGCACAACTTCGTAACGGACTAGGGTCAGCTAAATCGCAACATTTTTAGCTCAATTAGATCCATGCTAGGAGCTGCGGTTCTCGTAAATGAAGAATGATGCCGACAGGGTACTAGCTTAATCCAGAGTGGACAATAAAACGATTGGGTAACTTTATAAAAATCTGATCATTCGTTGGTTTATTTTTTATGACAAATAATCACGTTCCCAATAATTTTTATGATTGCATAATTTCGTGAAAAGTCTCTCCAAATCTCGAAATGTGGGAACTAATTAGACGTGTAGCCTGTTTATAGTATAAATCCAATAATTCTCTACCAATAAATAAATAAATAATTCATCTACTTAAAACCGTAGGCAAAATGTCTTTTTTAATGAATTTATTTAACACAACATACTAGTTTCTAGTTAACTTTCGTGTATTTTCGTTATTGTTATAACCAGACACCGGAATTAAGTCATTATTCATAGGAGTTAATTTACCTAAAGTATGAACGACTTCTTAGTATGGCCACACCCATTTAGTCATCGCAGCATCAACGCAGAGTGATTTGTTTGTGACTGGGATAGCGAGACTGATGACTAAATGGAAGAGAGTGCTAGAAAGAAAACAGGATGGATTCTAGTGATATTAATAATTTAAGTTTAGATTAGTAACAATATGTTTTGTTAAAATTTTATTTCTAATTATGGTTGATTTTGTTTCAATTTTGTTGTTGTGTTTTTAAATTGATGTAAAGCCATGGTAAATACCGTTATGTTACAATTTTCGTTATTGAATAAATAAATAAATCAAGGCGTATAAAATTTATTTTTTCAATGTTTATTTTCTAAACATTCGAAAATATAACTTGTTTCACGTGCATCTTTTGTTCTTCTTGGTTTTATTTAATGACGCTACACTTTATATTTCACCAGTATCCAGTTTTCCGCTTAGTAATTTTAAGGGCTTCTGGGCCTTATTTCACGAAATTAGTCTAGTATTACTAGTCCATGGACTATTATTTTATACTATTCTACTAGTGTGCGTTTCACGAACCTACGATGGTAAATTATTAGTTACTAGTTGCAGGTTAATAAGTTACTAGTCCATAATTACCATTGTAAACTATCTTCTGTTTCATGAAAAACACTACCAGTCCAATATACTCACATATTACAAAGGTATTTCTACCACTCGACGGCGTATTGTAAACTTGTACGAAAATTTTATCAGTGGCGTCACTTAGAAAAAGATGTCGTCATGTTCGGAGAGTGAGGAAGAAACTTTAATAGTGCGACGTCGTCGTCGAGTATTTCTACCTAGAAACTCAAATGAAAAGTGTAGCCACTACTACTTATCAATTTAACGAAAGATTTCGTTTGACAAGCGAGAAACTGGAAACTCTCTTGACTGCGATCGGACCTGAAATACAGCGAATAACCGATAGAAGCCAAAATAATTATATATCAATGCTGTATGGGTACTGGAGTACAGTACCATGCAGTGGCCGATATGCATGGGGTTTCTAAAGCTAGCGTATGTCGTGCTGTTCACGCTGTAGTGAATGTAGTGGTAAAGATTTTGTTTTCTGCTCTTGTCAGGTGGCCAGATAATGTAAACCAAATAATCGAGGGATTTCATAGATTAGCAGGGATGCCAATTCGTTGGCGGCAGAAAAAAATTTGCTCTGATCTTTTTGAAAATTGGCATGTGGTTGGGGGTTTCTAGGGGTGCTTGATAATAATTTGTGACAAACATTAGTTTTACGCCATTTTTCAATATGACCGCCATACAAGTGTTTTTTGGTGGCAAAAAATTTGCTCTAACTCGACTGAAAATCGGCATGTGGGGTTCTTTATGGGTGTTTAATAATAATTTGCGATCAAAATTTTCTTCTTGCCATTTTTCAATATGGCCGCCATGAAAGAGCTATGTTAATTTTTTAAAACTAAGTCGCTAGTGAGCCGATACCGTAGGCTGAGGTCCAGCGAAGGGCGAAGCCCGAAACGTCCGTACGCCACTGCACGTAGGTACTATACGTAGGCTTTATTACGAGTACAAGATCTCACAATTGTTTAAAGTGTGAGGCATACTTCCCGATGTAGTGGAAATGAGATACTTATAGCGTTGTTGTATCTTGACCATCTCTCTATTAGATTCTTTTTTCTTGGAAGCTATGCCAATGCGAAGTATTTAGGGAAAAAAATGCCAGACAATCACACCAAATTTCAGGTCTCAAATTAGGGAATTTCCTGTACTATGAATACAAGAATAAAGATAACACTGAGGGCAATACCCAAGACACAGAACAGAACCAATTTAGAAATGTTCGTTTCGTAAATTCGGAAATCGAACCCGGACCCTCCTCATCAAGCGCCCATAGTACTAACCGTTGTGCCGCCGAAGAGCATAAGCACACCACGTAATCTGAAGCCGACCACGCCCCGCAGGCCGAGCACGACAGTACAGGTCTCGTTATTTATAAATGAAAGTAAACCATACTGGTTCTTGGTCAGAAATATTAATTTACTTTAACGGAGTAAGTATATACGAGTATATTAACTGTAATTAATTATTATAACGTACAATGTTCTCCACGACATTACGATTCTCAAAATTTCATTATGTCGAAAACTATAACGTTTCGCTCTTTTTCCCCGCCTTGAAATTGGTCAGACTTAATAGTGAATACCTACAGAGATGAATTGAAATATTTCTAATTATAACCTCCTATAAGTCTGTATGGCACTCGAAACGACAATTTTAAGATTTGTTTTATTTTCGTATATTATTATAATGTTACTATATTTACTTATTTTAACGTATATTTTTTACGTAACATATTTTATATACACACATATTTTTTTACATACTTATATAATTATTTACTTATTTGAACAGGCAAATTTTTTTGGCCAATTTTTTAACTGCTGACGTATGAGCTATGAAATAAAGTTGTGCTAGTACGTAACAGATTTAAACTGGTATTATTTACAGTCTGAGAGTCGTATTCTAGAACTCTACTCAATGCTTAAGTCAGGATCTGAGTATGATTTAAAGCACTGAAAATCCAGTGCTTGAAATCATACTCAAGTCTGCTTAAGTCCTGGAAATACGACACTAATGGCAGGGACTTGAGTATGATTTTCAGTGCTCACTGCAATACTCAAGTCCTGACTTGAGGATTGAGTAGAGTTCTGGAATACGACCCTATGACTACTAGCTACAAGTGTAGTATTTTTATTTGTGAAAGGAAATTTACTAGTACTTATAATATTAGTACTGGTAACTAGTAGCTAGTGAACTAATAAAATTGTAGGTTCGTGTAACAGACACCTTTAGACTGCTATTCAGTGAGTATTGTGGGAGCACAATGAGATATAAAAAATACTTTTTTATTAAATTTTAAAGCTGCAAAGCTGTTAAATTACCTGAAAGAGACAGAGAACAATATATTAGGCAAATGTTATTAAGGTATGTTTGGAGGACCAACAAATTATAATTTTATGTTATTGCTGGTTATATGTATAATCACAAAGGACATTAATGCAAGACGTATCCACAAGACTTAAAATCGTATTAAAATTTGTGGGTTTGGGAAGGTACAAGGAGACAGGTGTGCATTTTTAGCACCGTTACCCTTCAAAACCGGAACGCAGTAATGCTCACATTACTGCTTGGCGGCAGAAATAGGTAAGGTAGCAATACTTCCCCAGAAGAACTCTTTCACAAGGAGCTCTAATGCTACTGAATTTCTTTGTGATACACAGGCTATGAAGGTGTTAAGAGAATGCCATCAATTTGCCTAACACTACGAAAAGTTTTCATAACTTTTAATTAAACGTAATTTTTTTTGTTATGGTTTCAGTAAAGCGTAACATATAACAAAATAATGTAACATGCGTAAGCAACTAATAGGGGAAACAGGGAAACCGAGTTGAACCACTAGTTTGGCAATAACAATCATTGACACGCAAAGCCGTTATGTTGCAATATTTTTTTAACGTCGTATTAAATTGTTGACTCTTGAAATTATTACTGGAAATGTTATTTATAGAAAGTTGATGAAACAAATAGAATGTAGTCATTGTGTGGTTAAATTTGTTATGGCATTATAACACGGACTTTGTAACTTGATTGTTCCCTGGATTCAAATTTTAATTGCACTTGCTTATTTATTATTTGTTCTTGTATTTATAGAATCGAGTTAATGTAACACAAGCTCGACTCTGCGTCTTGTCACGTCCCCACTCTATTTTCTTTGACAAATTGAAGTTCCGCGCCATTTCCGCGATTTTAAAACGTCTCTTTGTCATAAAATTCAATTGAAGAGATTATGCATATTCCAGTTTTTAGTTTTACATTATGTTGTGACGCCTGTATCTAAATGACAAGGAAGAACACCTTTTAATATAGATTTGCTCATATCAGAGCTCGAAGGGGAAACCCGCCATAGGCGTATCAGAGAAGAACTATTATAGCACGACGGGGCGCGACTAGCGCGAGAGCGACATAATACGCGACACATTGCTATTCTCGCATAGAGCTAGCCCTACAGAGCATGCAAAATTGAACATAAACTGCATGCCGATACAATAGAAATATCAAAGTGTGTTTTACAGTTAATCAGAATCGAAGCTGCATGTGTTTATGTTCAATTTTGAAAAGTGGGTACGTTCTCTGTTCCGCTTTATATTATTTAGACAGCTCGATGTCGTAAAAACTTGGTGTAACTAAATTAATGTAAGGTGAATGGAAAGACTATAACAGGTTTCCTTTCCTCACTCACTCTTGAAACATGAAAGTTATTATCATATCGATGTATAGATAAGTAGGAGCGAAGATTATACGATTATCATAAGCTTGCCCAAGAAATTGGTACAAATTCTGTATCATTTTAATGGATCACGTACGGCGGCAGATATACTAACCATATTTGTGTTGCAAAAACGAGCGATTCGTTCTGTGTACCGTTTAGGTCTCGGGTTTCTCTCAGAGAAAAGTTTAAGGAGACTGGTATAGTGCCTGTGGCATTACAGTACAGTAACTCAAATATTTTTGTATGCTCGTAAAAATATGCATAATTTCATTAAGAAAGAAGATATCCATAATATTAACCTTAGAACTAAGTTCAAGCTCATGGTACCACGATTTCGTTTAACTAAGGTAAACGATTCTTTTATGGGGAACTCTATACGTTTTTACAATAACATTCCGGAGTATATATTAAGATTATCATTTCAGTATTTATGTGGTCTGTGATCATTTCCTAAGTTTAAAACTTATATTAAAAGCATATTAAAAGGTTTTTAATTGAAAAGTCATATTACAAAATTGAAGTGTATGTGTTAGATAAAGATGTATGGAAAAAAAACATGAGTCTAGATTCCACACAATTATGATCCAAAGTGTATTCCATAGCTCCAAGTGTATTCTATAGCATTTAAGTTTATTTGAAAAGAGCAATCCCTAGAGTTTTTTGCTTGTTCCTCTCAGTGAACGAGCGTAGCTTAGAAAATGACGTTTTCAAGTGTAAAAATTTTAACTATGGAATAAATAATTATTTGATTTTGACTCTGTAGTATCTTAAAGCTCCAAATTAGGACTGGGTACTGAAGGGAAGTCTTGCATAAGTGTGACTGTCTGGTATCACCATTAATAAAAGAATAAAATCGCTTGTTACGATACCTAAATAAAACTGTAAACATATAGGGTTATTTTTACAATACTAACAACCACACAGGACTATATTACTAACATCATAAATAATCATTTTTGTTCCATGACTTTTTACAAAGCATAATAAATGTACCAAAAATAAATTAAGCTTCTGTTCATTGACTTACAATTATATGGACGTCGGGTCCGCGCTAAAAAGTGTCCGTACCTATAGGGCGTTAAAATCGTATACAGAGCGTCATTCACGCTTTAGTCTTCGTTTGTTCGACTGACAGCGAAGCAAGCCAAATTAGACAGTACTGCGATGACATTACAATTTAAATTCAACGTTTTAGCTTCTTCATATTCCTTTACATGTCACTACGTTTAAATAGGTTGACTTGGGACATTTTTTTCGTGGTTTTTGTATTAGACCCGTCGCCCATTTATTTGTAAGTCAATGCTTCTGTTGTACTTTCTGATACTTTATAGATCTATATTTGGTAGAATAAGTTCAAACAAGCAAGTGACGAGACTAACAAGTCGTGCGCCTGGTGGTAAACGAAACGCCTATCCACAAATAAATAACACACACAATCATGGCCCCGCACCAAGGAAACCTTGTATCGCGGGTGCCACACACACATTGGTAGACAACCACAAATCACACCGAAACTCACAAGTGAAATAAATGTAGGGCGGGAATACAAGTATTTCTCCCGGCCCGGGAATCGAAGCGGGGACCTCTGCGTGGCCGTCCAGGATGATAACCGTTTGGCCGCAGAGGCAGTTTAAAAAGTTGTAGCGTAACTCAGAGCTTTAAATCGCAAAGATCTTAGGGGCACTGCCACTGCGCCCGTCACCCTGAGACATAAATTGACAAATCCCAATTGCTTGTAATTTCACAAGTACCTTTAGCCTTCCAAACCGGAACGCAGTAATGCTCACTACAGCTCGGCGGCAGAAATAGATAGGTCGCCAGTATTTTCCTGGACGAACTCTTTCACAAGGAGCACTTCTGCTAATAAAAACTCCATTCGTATGTAATCTTTATTTGTGTCATACTATTGAATAAAGGGGTCCTATCTATTTACTCACAACTTCAACTACTTACATTAGAAATATCGTGTCTGGGCCAGCTACCATTTCTGCTGCCGGGGCCAGCATTAAATTTGCTGCCCCTCTATTTTCACGATTACAAAAGTAGTTCGTTCGTGCAGGCTCGGCTCGATTCCGTTTTTATATTCGCCTGCCGTCGCCACCTTTGTGTTGTTCAGGATATAGTTTTCTAATTGTAAGTAAAAAAAATATTTGACTAGTTAGGACTCTAGGAGCTGCGCTCACGAGCGCCCCTAATGCTGCGCCGCCTGGGCCCATGCCCCTACCCCACACGCTACGCCGCTGGTCTCAACTGAACTAATTATTGGTCTAGATGAGGTGTTAGCTTACCGATGGTGAAGTCACCATCTGTAAGCTAACACACAATGAAGTCATTGTCTTTTTAGAATACACTGTTTTGTATCGGGGTATTTTTAATATGAATCCAATTTACTCTAGTCCTTAGCAACAAGGTGTCGCGAACTTACAAATCTATGTTGCACCACTTGACGTGTATGTTAAAATGAGTTCAAGTCTTTGAGTACTTCGGTTTTTAGTTCCTGTTTTTCTTCGCAAATTATTTCTATTTTCGTAATGGCGGCTGCAATCATCTATTGTTTGAAGTTACACACCGTGCTCGGTAATCTTACACCACTACTTCGTACATTATGTAGTAACGCAGCATCGTAATAAACTCACAGAAGCGTCGTATAAGCATTTCCATAATCGTATATCATATATTATATCAATTACTAGCTGTAGCTCGCGACTTCGTCAGCGTAGAAAACCTAAGTTTTAACCTAGGCTACTTTACCAGTTTAGGCGGTACTTCACACCTGAACAGCTTTTAAATCTGTATAAAGCACAAGTTCGATCGTGTATGGAGTATATACTGCTGCCACCTTTGGGACGGCTCTGCCCATTACCAGTTAGCTACCTTGGACTCGGTGGAGCGAAAAGCAAAGAGACTTATTAACAGCAATTCTCTTGTGGAGTCGAAACTACAAAATCTCGACCATCGCAGAATAGTAGCCTGATTGTCGATTTTCTATCGGATACATTTCGGGGAGTGTGCGCAGGAACTTTTCAATTTAGTTCCATCTTCACCGTTCCTCCTTCGGTCGACTAGATGGTACGGAGCACTCCATTCTTATGTCGTTGATATTTCACCTATTCACACTAAGCGCTTCCCCCTTTCTGATGCGTACGGCAAAGGACTGGAATGCTCTACTCTCTGTCTGTATTTCCCGAAAAATACAATTTGGGGTTATTCAAGGCTATAGTGAATAGGCATTTTTTAGGCAAACGCGTTCCATCGTCGGTCACATCGTCGCTTAAGAGGGAGCAAGCCAAAAAAGTTTTGACGTTGGCTCCGCCCAAATTTGTGAAACAAATATATGCCTGAAGTTCGCGTGACATGCGACAGGAGATGTTGAATTTTGCGCATTAAAAGTACCAAATTCGTTTTAGCGGAATAACTCTAAAACTAAAGGGATTAAAAAAAAATCCGTAGTGACAGTTCTCGATCATGCATAAACATAATTAATTATCTAATTTTTGTCCTAATAACCTGTAGCATTTCGAGGATGAATCGAAAAAATGTGAAAATTAGAGGTCATTTCGTGATTTTTATCTATCGAGGATTGTTTTATGTTTCTGATTAGTGTCTATGCTTGAATATATCGTGTAGTTACTCATACAATATTTTATTTTTAACTTTAAAGTGGATATATCCCTCTAAAATCAAATCGAAGATTAGGAATTTTTCCTCTGCTCCCTCTTAACATCAGGTGAGATTGTGGCCAAGCGTGCGTCTATTATATATTAAAAAAAGAAAAGAAAAAAGACACAAGTTGACGAGTCTCATGTGCCTGTTATTTAACAAGTACCCTTACCCTTCAAAATCGCAACACAGTAATGCTGATATGATTGCTTGGCGGCAGAAATAGGTAAGGTGGCAGTACGTCCCTGGAAGAACTTTTTCAGGTGCTCTACTGCTACTAGTAATGCTCTAATTATTAAACATCCAATTGTGCATCCTTCCCATACTAGCGTTGCTCAAAATTAGTCTTGGTCTTGTGGTCTTGCCATGACCAAGACCACCTAATTGTAGCAAGACCAAGACCAAACCCGACCCTGCAAGACTTGGGCAAATACAAGACTTAGTCTCCGAGACTCTTGCGGTCTCGATTACGATACTCGGCGTCGTATATTTGCGTATCTAAAGTATCTTTCATCTCCTATTTCACCCCCTTCAAAATATATTTTTGTGACAAAAAGTAACCTCTTAGGTCCCATCTATCTCTGTACCAAAATTCATCGGATTTGATTCAGCGGTTTCAGTATTAAAACGTAACAGACAGAGTTACTTTCGCGTTTATAATATTAGTATGGATTAGCGGTTATAGCCTTGTGGTAGAACGATTGCTTCTCAACTTACAGGTCAACAGTTCGAGCCCCTATGACTTAATTTCTACTTTTGTAAATTTATAATAGCAATAGATCGCTTGGATAACAGATAAAGTCTCCTATACCGCAATGGACCATAATAAGAGCAAGTGCAACTCACGCTTGTTCGGTGCGTAAATGTCTACACTTCGCGCGGAGCGTAGGGTTGTCATTGTTATTTTAGATGTACCTACATGTTGTTAATATAATTTGATGAAATTACGGTGTTCACATCGAGTATATAACCAGAAATAGAGTCTAAATGTCATTTAATTTGTTTAAAAACTATTCTGCCATATCATTGACTTACAAATAAATGGACGACGGGTCTAATACAAAAACCACGAAAAAAATGTCCCAAGTCAACCTATTTAAACGTAGTGACATTTAAAGGAATATGAAAAAGCTAAAACGTTGAATTTAAATTGTAATGTCATCGCAGTACTGTCTAATTTTGCTTGCTTCGCTGTCAGTCGAACAAACGAAGACTAAAGCGTGAATGACGCTCTGTATACGATTTTAACGCCCTATAAGTTCGGACACTTTTTAGCGCGGACCCGACATCCATATGTAAGTCAATGTGCCATATCATTACTGTGACAACTGCGCTCCGATTGGCTAGTCCGAGTTCGAAACAATTGACGGGTGTCGTCAACTGTTTCACTTCAAAACGACCAGTTAATTTGAGCTTTGCTATAATGAACGAAAATTGCAAAATTACATATTTAATATTTAATTACCGATGAAATGTGAATCCGTTTGTTTTGTAATTAGATGTTTTGCTGTTTTTCCTATATCACCGAATAGAACAAACAGCACGCCATTGTTAGAGATATTACCTTTACTACAATAAATACAGAATATTTTTTGGAATATACGGAGACGTACGTGACACAGGTCAGTAGTTGGCCTGTCTATGTTTCAGTGCAAACGAGAGTTGGTATTTATAAGAACTGTATCGCTAATGTGTTACCAGGAATATATGGCCCTTATTTCGTCTCTATTTCTGGTTATACATATACTCGATGGGTGTTCGTCACAGTGTTCTCGCGGCATATTGACTTAACCTTTGTTAAACGCGGTAGGTAATGACGTATTGATATTTTTATACCAGTGTAGCAGATTGGTGACTTGATTATGGAGTATGATTATGAGATAGAAATGACATGCTGAACAATTGAGAAAAGAGCTGACGATCCTTAAGTATCTATACAACTTCAAAAGGCTTTGGTTGGAATCCGCATAACAGTGAAAGTGTTGAATAAAATACTTGTATAGGAAAATTGATAATATACACTGATTACTACACGGTGTGAAAACACGATTCTTAAAAATTTTCACGATAGAAAAACACAAACTTACCTCGAAATTTTACAAGAAAGCCGTTGTATTGTAAAGGTACTTTACATACACCAATGATTATTTTTATATCAACTGTACTAAATAGAACACGTATAGTATACTATATACATTTTTCAAAGGGTATAATTTCGATTGTAAAAAAAATAGATTCAGAAATACAGCCAGTGTGCCTGGCGCTCGACCCAAGCAAAATGAACCGTATTAGTACGGGAAAAAATCGAATTCGAGCCAAAGTACTATGGACTCTTAGAGTAGTATTCTACAACTCTACTCAATGCTCAATTCATGATTTGAGTATGGTTTAAAGCACTCGAAATCATACTCAAGTCCCTGCCATTAGGGTCGTATTTCCAGTGCTTGTGTTGCCAGTGCAATCTTGACTTGAGCATTGAATAGAGTTCTAGAATACGACCCTTAAACAGCTGAATTGATGTTTGCCAAACATAGATAAGAACCAACCCGATTAAATAAGTCTTCAGATGAAAAAATCGCTTTGAGATCAGTCCTTCCGTTTGGGAGCTACGACGACAGACATATGGATACACCGATATACAGAAAAAGGCTTAAATCTAATAACTTCCTCTTCTGCGTCGAGGGTTAAATAAACAAGATGATAAAGCAGAATACCTAACAAGAATTACAAAAGATATTGTGTGCTTCTGAATCTTAACTCTGTTCAAGCTTCTAAAGAAAAACGTGAGTTTCGCGGGAGATATTATAGTAAGAACACGTTTGTTTATAAACTGACGCTTATGGTTATCAGATCGCAGCTTGAAGATAATGAAAGAAAAAGACAAAATATAAACGACATATGTAATAGACAAGGAGAGAAGACAAATCACTGCGTAATTGCGGAAACTGTAATTGCAAGAGTTATTTTAGAGACTATGGATTCACTTGCCGGCTATAAAAATCTGACAGAATGACCGTTAATGTGCGGATTGAGTTCTTGCGATGACGATACTTTTTACCAATCTCTATAAACATTTATGTCATAGTATAGTGGGACACCTCTTCATAATTTTTTTTTCGCTCGCACTTGTCTTTGGAGTAAAGTTCCTGATCCTTATTTGAACAAAGCTGCAGAATTAAATTAAAAGATATAGTGACATGTAATAAATAAAGATTGTTAGAATTATTAACGAAATGATAAATAATGTTCAATACGCCATCTTGCCTTCACTCGTAAGTAATTGTTGTACTTGATGATTGTAACCCATTACAAAAAGTTCGTGCTATTTTTTCCACAACCTAACTTTAAAGAAAAGAACTTTTGTCATTTAAAATGTTATATTGTCTATTATCATTAAAAGTATACGGCACATTTTAAAAGTATTTGCATTGATGCCAGTTTATTCTTGTTATTTTTGACTTAGACTGGATTTCCTTAATCTGGTTTAGAAATGTACGCTGTCTTTCTTACCGTGTCGATGCTTTATTTATTTTAGGACTAGATTGACTTAGAGTATAATGTCATTGTGATTGCAATGTGGCTGCATTAATATCTTCCACAGTGTAGGTGTTTGGGCAGGGGTGTTGCAGTACCGCAGTCACATTGGGTAATATTAGCAAACCTACCTGCATGCCTGAACACATCTGTAAGAAGCCAGTTTAGTGACTTCCAAAAGGGTCACAGCACATCGCATCCTGATGGTAGCTCGTAAGAGATTATGAAACCAGATGGTGGGGTTTCTCTATCAACAGTGCACTTGTAACTAAATTTTACATGTGGGATGGTTACTTGTGGCCTTTGTAGGCACGCTGAAAACCATTCCGGATTTTGAGGATAGTACGGGGGATTTGGGGGTGCCTCTATAGAGCTTGTCGACTGTCACTTACATTTTTTTTATGATAGCAAGTGACGGGACAAACAAGTCATGCGTTTGATGTTAAGGGACACGCCTGTCCGTAGCAACTGCAGTGCCACTCAGAGCTTTAAATCGGAAAGATCTGAGGACATTGCAACTGCGCCTGTCATCCTGATATATAAGCTGACAAGTCAATTTCACTAGCACCCTTTCCCTTCAAAATCGGAACGCAGTAATGCTTACGTTACTGCTTGACGGCCGGAATCGGTAAGTATTTCGTTGGTCGAATTCTTTCACAAGGAGCTGTACTGTTACTATTTGTACATACGCTGTGATCTATTGACACTTCCCCATACTTGTCTTTAAAATAATGCTTTGATAGCCAAATACACTCCCGGACACATAATTCGAGCCACCTCGCATCAGTATTAAATGCCTTAAGTTTAAACACTGTTCGATTGATCAAGATAGTTGATCAATCGATCAGTGTTCTTTAGATTCTAGTTTCAAAATTGCGTAGGATAGTTCCTACGCAATTTGGAAACAAGAATATTAAAAGTCTTTTCCATAAGTCCTTTTAGAAAATTCGGACTTTCAAAACCGGGGGAAATCTTTTCTTCGTTGATACTATGATATAGTGGCTCGAATTATGTGTCCGGGAGTATATAATAATAGTGAATGAATTTACCGAATCGAACCGAGGAAGTTGGTTGCAGTTTACCAATAATATTTCGGTAATTTGATGTCATAATAACGAAACTATTGGCTGATGAAACACAGCTCTGATACGCTCCGGTATCGTAGATAATGAGTTTTATTCGCCTTTTTTACGTCGTAACAGAAAAGATCAACTCATCTTCGTTTCGAAATGCCCTTCGCTCGTGTTCGTGAGAGGCAAAGATAAGGCACGGTTCGGAACTTATTTTTAATCCAGTCAGGCGTTCCCCGTTTATTGCATTCATAAATTGAACTGACTCAAAGAATATCGACGCATGGAATATCGCACATCGGCTTCAACTCTGCCACAACTCAAAATGGGCAAAATATAAATAATATAACGGTTATGTTTTCGAACAAATATCCAACCGATCATAAGAAACAGTCGTCATAAGAAACAGTCAACTTTACCGAAAAGTTTCTACACGCGCCCGTAGCAAATCCAACAAAATAATGAGTTTAAACTTGTGACACAGTTGAATTCGATATGCGATACATAAAAACTTTGTATAACTCGCAACCAACGCACGTCAATCATCACTTCAGTCATATCGTTAGTACGGAACATGATACCACAATGGTAAATAAAGAACCTTGCGTTGTGACTTTGGTGTTCGTCTATCCATCAGTATGTTACGGCCATTTTAAACTTTTATTTTAGTAGCAGAAGTTCATCTAGGCAAGTACTGCCGCCTTACCTATTTCTGCCGCCAAGCAGTAATGTGTGCATTACTGCGTTCCGATTTTTAAGGATAGGGGTGCTGGTGATTTTAGACGGATATGGCACTTGTCAACTTATGTGTCAGGGCGTTGGGCGCTGTCCCAGGGCCCCTCAGATCTTTGTGATTTCAAGCATTGAGTGGTACTACAACTGTTATGGACTCGCGTGTCACTTTGTTTGTCCCGTCATTGGTCTCGTAAAAAAATATATCTATATAAACATAACTTTTCAGGCAGCATATTGAGCTCATTCCAGATAAAAAAATGGTTATTTTTGCCGTCTCTAATTTGGTTTAGTGTTTCATTTTATAAGAAGCAAGGGACCTGTTTCTGAACTAGTATCTTATGTCCCAATATTTATTTTCGTATCGAGCGCGTTTTTCATCACATTGTTGACCTATTAAGCAGATTAAAAAGCGGCTCCAAGCCGATCGAACGACACAACCTTGAAAGGCGGAAACTAGGCCACCACATAATTGCACTTGGTAAATCACTTGTAGGTATGACTGGAAAATGGAAAACGGTAGTTTATGTGTACTGACCCTACCTACCTATATATAGGTACAAAGTTGTAAATCCACGATTTTTTTTTCGCTTGTCAACACACCTGGCCTGGTCGTAAAAAAGAGTTTTTTTTTATGGTATCAAGTGACAGGACGAACAAGTCGTGGGCCTGGTAGTAAGCGACACGTCTGTACATAGCAGTTGCAGTGCTTTAAATCGCAAAGATCTGAACGACACTGTCATTACGCCTCCCGTTCGCCCTTGCCACATAAGTGGACAAGTCTCATGTGCTTGTAATTTCACCAGCACCCTTACCCTTCAGAACCGGAACGCAATAAAGATCACATTACATAATAAGGTAAGGAAATAGGAAAGGCAGTACGTCAGTAGTATGGAGGTGCTGCTGGTGCTGGGGGCGTTCTGGTGGATTGTAATGGTGTGTAGCCTGGATAGCAGTAATAGCCTCCGCAGCCTCGCAGCCTCCAACATCTTATTTAGTAAATTTAGCAATTCAAACGTTGAAAGTCCAGTTTATAGATATTTAATCGGTTTATTTAATCGGTTTTAACAAATATATTATAAAAATGTAAGCTGTATAAATATAGCTAGTAAACGATTCAAAAAGATAAATAATGGTATGTTCGCTACCGCGGTCGCGCAGAGTGTGGCAATAGAAAGAAACAAAATCAGAATGCGAGGCAAAATGGAACAATTTTAAATTTAAATATGAGTAGAAGAAGAAAAAACAATACGATACGAATGGAGAGAGGCGATACAAAAAGGTGGGATGACGGTATAAGGAGGTCACACCGTCACAGTAGTAAGATTTTAGCATTTTCAGTACTTCTCTCACACATACTCCAAACACACTCACATGAAACTCACCAACACTACACATACTATCAAAGACAAAATGAAAGTCAATATCGCGTCTTTGATACAGTACAAACACGACATTTAAAAAAAACTCTTTCATAAGGAGCTTTTTGCTATTAAATTTTTTATTTTAATTTTTTAATTTGCTACTAAAATTTCTTGTACTATACTCATAGTAACAAAATAAACTCCCTCTTTATCTCCGGCTCTTCTTATTTTAGTAGACCAGTCAGCTTATCTCCCCGATAACTGTAAAATATGAGTTTCATATCCAGTTGGGACTTGGAGCGTAGGATTATAACTTAACTACTTTATAATGATATAAAATTGAAAATCTTTATTATTAATAAGAAAATTACGCCTGACATCGTCGAAGTGATTGCACATTAGGGAGGCAGATTCCCCTGAATCGAATGAGTAGGAAACTCGAATGGTTGCTCTTTGTAAATTGACATTTTGTTCTCATTTATTATTATTTTTAAATATTATATTTAGAAACAGCTTGACGGAAACAAACGGATCCCATTGATTTTTGTCGTCACACATGTGTAGCCTAATCTTTTATACATAAGGTTAAATTTTCTGCGTTCTGGATTTGTTTCGAGATAAGTTTAATCCTCGTATTTGTTTTATAACATTATATGACAGGACGAACAAGTCGCGTACCTGGTGTTAAGTCACACGCCTGTCCATAGCACTTGCAGTACCACAAAGAGCTTTAAATCGCAAAGATTTTGATTGATATGACAATAAAAAGAAAATCTGCAGTAATTTGGCCAAAAGAATGATATACCCATTTGACTGGGCGCCAATAGCAGCTATAAACTTAAATCATAAAAGCCTCTACATTTATATGGGAAATAATATTCCTTCTGTTTACAGTCGACCTCGTAATATAACTCTTGCGAAATTAAATTTCATGCAGTCCGAATAACATTAAATCTGTCGTAAGGTGTTGGAATAATTTAAAACTAATAAACCTATTTTTTATAGCTGTACTTCTCAAGGTTCCGATGTAATTAGAAATAATGGAGTTTTCTGTCAGGCTTTGCTGCAATTACTGTTTGGTGCCAGTGACTTTACGTATTTTTTATAAATATACTGTACTTTTTGTCATTCTCATAAATTTGGTGTAGTTATAGTAGTGGTCAGTCAACATTTCAGTAGCTGTAGAGCACCTTGTGAAAGAGTTCGTCCAGGAAAGTACTGCCACCACTACCTATTTCTGCCGCCAAGCAGTAATGTCAGTAGGTATTACTGCGTTCCGGTTTTGAAGGATAAATGTGCTGGTGAAATTCCAGGCACAGCCTCAGGCACGGCCTCAGATCTTTGCAATTTAAAGCTATGAATGGCATTGCAACTGTTATGGACAGGCGTGTCGCTTACACCAGACCCACGACTTTTGCATGCTATGTGAAACGTTTTTGTACTGGCACTGTTTTTTGTTACATCTTCTGTTATATACCATGTTTTAAGCAAATAAACTAATTTGAAATATTAATAAACAATTATTTCACTGGAAAAAAACCAACCGCATAAGTTTGCAAATTGGCTTTTTTCGATCTTAATAGGACCCCCTCACCAGATTCTAACTTCTTGGTGACAACGGGGCTGTTACGGACTTCTTTGTACATTTTATACTTTTTATCTGGTAGTCATGGTGACAGTGATTTGCTGATTACAAGTATTGTGTCAAGTGAAAAGGCGACTTTAATTTGCGGTAAATATTATTTTAATTTGTAACAAACGAAACGAACCCGGAACAGCATCGTCGGCATCAGGGACCACCTCGAGATTATACCCTTATAAACAAAAAAGAATTTTCAAAATCGGTCCACAATTGACGGAGGAATCCGTGAGTAGTGCACTGTCATGCATATAAAATTTTCCTCAATTTCTATGGGATCCTCTCATCAGATTCTAACTTGTGAGAATGGGATCACCATGAAAGTACACCCTTTCAAACAAAAAATTATATTTCAAAATCGGTCCACAATTGACGGAGAAATCGGAAAATATACATACAGCCCAACGTTGAAGTCGGTTAAAAAAAAAGTTGAATTATGATAACAACGTTCATATGAATTATTGGCCATATAAATCAGAACGTTTAATCGAAATCAAAAGACGATGGCAGTCATTCTTTTTTAAAATTAAACGTTCTTGTGGCCAGTGGTTCATGTGGACATTATTATCATTATTCAATGTCCATGTCCATGAGTGTAGACTTAAATATCGTCGGCTAAATTTCAAAACCTCGTAACTCCGTTTTTGGACTTTTTTTACTCTACAAGGGCAATATAGGGCAATTCAAGATTAAAATGTCTAGACCTTCTTTTCAACAGTTCACATTAATACAGGTTACGAGGTTTACGAATTTAGCCGACGATATGTATTTTAACTGTCTCTGTGGTTCGGCCACGGTTACCATGCCGGGCTGCCACGCAGAGGTCCCAGGTTCGATTCCCGTGCCAGAAATAGTTGTATGGCTTACATTTATTTCTCTCGTGAGTTTGGATGTAATTTGTGGTTGTCTATGTGTCTGTCCATGGCACTCGTGACATCCACTGCACTTTTTCATACGAATGAACCAATTTTGAAAACTTTTATTCCACTCTTCCGTGACAATCTCTGAAACATATTTTTCATACTCTTCGACAGCCTCTTCAGGTGATGAAAATCATTGACCGCGTAACTGGTTCTTAATTTTTGGAAATAAATAAAAGTCACAAGGTGCCAGGTCGGGACTGTACGCGGGATGGCTCATAAGGTTAACTTTGTTCACCTTCAAAAATTGATGATACGGTGTTTACGGTTATTTGACAGGAGTTTTTCAATAACTTCCGGTAAACAAATGGTCGTGTACCAATCACTATTCATGGTACAACAATTCTCCAAAGCAACAGTAGCCACGTGTCCAGTTTTATTTAAAAAAGGAATCATGCGCTTAGAGGCACTTTGCACGCGCGCCACTTTAGTTGGGTTCGGCTTATCTCGAAGGACCCATATACTTGATTGCTGCTTTATTTTGGGATCGTGACTATAAATCCATGTTTCGTCACCTGTTACTATGTCCCACACCAAATTTGACGCCCCTTCCTTGAATCAGGTTGACATTGCACCAAGAGACGCGATTCATTTTTTGAGCCTCAGTCAAATTGTGTGGGATCCACCAGCACAGCACACAGAGAACACAGCTTTTTCACACCCAAATGTTCGTGTAGTATTGATTGTATTTGACTCATGCCTATGCCTAGAGATGCCCGAATCTCATGGTATGTCACATGCCTGTCTGTTTCGATCATACGGCGCACAGCATCGATGTTTTTGTTGTTCACAGTAGTGGACGGGCGACCATCACGAAATTCGTCA
>NW_020653851.1:2071616-2119851 GCF_003589595.1 Hyposmocoma kahamanoa | reverse complement strand
ACTGAAACTAAATAAGGTATAAATAAACCGCTTATAGGGGTTTGTAGATCTCGTTTCACTGATCCCAGATACGTTAATAACTCAATTTCGCTAATAATGTCGATTACGTTAGTAGTAGAAGAGTTATAATCAAGGCGTGAACGAAAATGTAGTGACAAAGATAGAGAAGGGATGCTTAGGTGGTTCGGACATGTAGAGAGAATGAATGAAAGAAGATTGCCGAAACCAGATATATAAGGCGAGTGTGAGCGGGCTAGTTGGTATGAGCCGACCAAGGCGAACTTACCATAACCAAACTGAGGCCATCCTAAAGAAGGCCTGGTCAGGAGTACCCTTAACCGACGAACATGTATGAAAGCACTGATACGTGTTGATGAGGCGAAAGATGTGTGTGTGTGTCACGACCGTAGCAAGTGGAAGACTGTTGTCTCTTCCTACCTCGATGGGGAAAAGGCGCGAGGTATATGTATGTATGCATGAGAAGAGCAGCATACAGCATTCGTAAGACACAACGGGCACAATCATTGTATTTTAATCTCTTTTAACTTAGTAGAACAAAAATTATAAAAATATTAGGTATAACTGCATAAAAGAGCATAATTAATTTAAATGTTATGCTTAATATTTGATTCAGGAATTGAACTATAGTCTATCTTTTTTGAAGCCGAAGTGAAATGACAGTTCATTGCGAGCAGCTAGTGATTACAGTCGATAAATGTTCTATCGACTATCGACTGAATATTGGTAACGCTTGTGTCATCCTCATTCTCGTCCCATTATTCATCCAATTATTGAGCACAAGTTCATTTAAATTGTCAGTTTTTATAAGTTCATACATACATACACTGCATTTAGAACTATGTTTATAAGACGAGACATATTTTAAGGTTTTTAATTTTAATTCAATATAAATAATCAAATCTGCCTATTCTTGTTAAAATGTATATGAATTGATCTCTATACTAGTAGGCCAACTGTCAAAATAAAAATAAAGAAGGCAACAACGCAATTACTAATTATTAGAATGTTGCAACATTCACAATTCAGAATTTCACAATCTATCGATAAAACTATCGACAACACTACATAACTATTTAAAATTTTATGAAAATTGGCAACCCTACAAATGTCATTTTACTCCGTCTTCAAAATAGGCAGACTATAAAGGGCACAATAAGAGTCAAATATTAATATTAGAACTAAAGGGCACAATTGTATTCAGTTGTATATTATATCGTCGCCTTACTTTCTCAAGCTCGTATCTTAAAGCACAAAGTTACAGAAGTGGAAAAAATGGATTGTATAATACAAATGTTGCAGCCTGATTTCACATCGCATTTCCTTCAGATTTACACACTAGCTTTTACCTGTTCTTAAAGTAATGCATCAAATTAATACCCTTGACAAGAAATTTGAAATAAATAGAAAGTTATGGCATCTCCTGAATAATGACTCTTTGTAAGATAAGTGTTTGAGAAAGTAAGGCATCGATATTGTAATTGAACTACATAATAAGGGCACAGTACCATGCATAACTAAATCCTTAGATATTAATGTTTTAACGTAATAAATGTCAAATATGACTTTTATAGTAAAAAAATCTGATTATTGAAGTCAGCTAAACCCTATTAGCTTTCTGTATATTCAACAATTATTGAGATATATTTCCAAAAAAAGATAGTTTGATTGGCCTTTATTTCCTGATCCCGAACACGTCTGTAACTCAATTGAATAAAAAATTTTGTTATGCCCTGTTTCGTTCCAGTATAGCAGATGCCTGTTTTTTTTTTGCTGAAGATTACATAGAGTAGGACGGATTGTCCAGTGCTTCCCAGTAATATTGTACTCAAAATTCCAGCTAGGACATTTCGCAAGTACAAATTGCTCCATGTTCCATTTAGTTGTAGTAATTTTAGAATAGTTATCTACTAAGATCATTACCCCTATTTAACGAACTCAATGATGACGATCGCAGAGACCTTTCTGCTATGGCGTTAAGAATAGAAAAACTATTATGCCTAATAACTTCCTATTGAGAGACTGGTATGACGATTGTTGTATTCTCGTAGAAGTATTAGTTTGTGTTAGTGTCATTTTCTATTGTTTATATGTGGCAGCCATTTTGTTAAAGTACCTGTAAGATCCCCTAATAAAATAAATAAATAACATAAAAATACCGCACTAGTTATAATTATTAATACAAAGATCGAACACACATCAATAGTAATTAAATATAAATAAAAATATAAACACATAAAATCAATTTTCAAAAAAATCTGCTATTACGTCATCAGTAATCTTTACTTGACTTCAATACTGCCTTATTCGTGAAGTTATTGTTGAAAGTCATTGCCGTTGGATGTTGGAATAAAATTAATTTCTTTTTCGTGACTAAGGTTGTAGATGTTCCAAGTTAGGCTGCCTATTGTACCCGTGTCCATTGTTGTTTGTTTGTGTCTGTGTTTTATTTGAGAATTTTTATATATATTGTAATGGTGCTGTGTTAAAATTATAAGGCAGTTATTATAGCCAAAAGGGCAGCGGTTTCCCTTTTGAATTATTCGTATTGCGTGTGAAGGGGAAACAAAACTCGGGACCGCCTTGTGTTTTCAATATACCTTACCAACACTTAAGTGTCACCTAAAACCTCAGGTGGCCCCTCAATTTAGTGCCTTCAATATCGGGTAACAGGGTTTCCCTGCCAACCCGTTGGCTTAGAGAAATGACTATATCAAAAAGAAAGTCTGTTTTAGTGAAACTGTTGTTCAATGGAGTATCTTTTTTTTATATGATACCGAGTGACGGGACGAACAACTGGTATACCTAGCGGTAAGTGACACGCCTGTCCATAATAAGAACTTTGAATCGCAACGATCTGAGGAACACTGTTACTGCGCTCACTCTGAGACATAAGTTGACGGGTCCTATGTGCCTGTAATTTAACCAGCACCCGTAGGCTCAGCTCACACTGGCGCAGAGTCGAATCGTCGCGAGGCGTCATGTTTTTCGCCTATAGTATATTCACCTTAATAATGTGAAAAAAGTTCACATTATTAAGGTACAAATTTGTGTTATGAAAATATGGAAACGGGCGTCGACGCGCGACGACGCCTGGATGCAGTCGAGAGGCTTCGCGCGTCACTTAAGCGCAGTGAGGCGTGATCCGGGCGCACTAATACGAGTGTCGACGCGCGTCGTCAAGCGTTGTAGTTGTAAAACAGGACGCGACGCGACGCTTCTTCTCTGCGCCAGTGTGAGTTGAGGCTTACCCTTTAAAAACGCAGTAATGCTCACATTACTAGCGGTAGAAGTAAGCAAGGGTAGCAGTACTACCCTGGACGAGCTCTTTCACAAGGAACTCTACTACTACCAAAAACTGTGTTTTGGTGAAACGTCGCGTCTCGTCCTATGGATTATCTACCATAGAACAGACTAAAGCCATTAAAACTGTTTTTTCATATCTTTATTTATCTGGAGGCTTGATTAGATCCCGTGTTCGATACCCGTAAAACCAATTTAGGACATAAAATATTGATAAAGTGGTTTGCGGTTGCTCTGAATGGTACCCCCGGAGTAAATTTAATTACTCGGGTACTCGTAATGGAGTTTCCTAGTTTCAGATTTAGTATTTTCTTATATTCAGTAGCATATTATTCTTATTAAGTACAATACAATACAGCGTTCGATGACTGGCATTGGTGATGTGGGGAGCAAAACAGCCAATAACCAACCGGATGCAACCCGAAAGGTGGCAAATATACCGCCACCGTACTGCCATCTTACCTATTTCTGCTGCCAAGCAGTAGTGTGAGCATTACTGCGTTCCGGTTCTGAAGGGTGCTAGTGAAATTACAGGTACATGTCACTTTTCATCTTATGTCTCAGTGTGACGGATGCAGTGGCAGTGCCTCTCAGATCTTTGAGATTCTAAGATTTGAGTGGCACTGCAACTGTTATGGACAGGCGTGTCGCTTAGCATCAGGTGCACCTGATTTGTTCGTCAAATCACTTAATATTATAAAAAAAACTCGAAGAGGGAAGGCGTCGGCGGGGGCGGCCGAAAAGGCGTTGGCTGGACGATCTTGACGAGTTCGAGGAGCAGAAAATCGCCTGATTTTTGGGGAGACCTTTGCCCAAGAGTGGGATACAATAGGTTAATAATAAAAAAATCTTATTATTTTGAGAACTTTGCAAATACGGCTCTGCGAAGTCAGCGGCTTGCGGCGAGTCAGGCGCCGCGATAAATATCCGTGCCTCAGACATTTGATATGTACTAGCTGCTGGACGTTTGCGGCGAGATTAATGCCTATGGTTATTTACAGCTTTTAGATATGGATTTTTATCTGACAAAATACTCTAATTTAAATTGTAAAACGATAAGTGAAACTTGCATCACTTAGTGCGACATGGAAACAATAAAATTAATTATTCGATTTTACAATAAAAAGTATTTTAAAGGTATTTAGTAAATTACGCACATTAAATATTAAAATTAAGAAATTTTTGGGGAAATTGACTAAAATAATCTACATCAAGAGCTCTTTAAGCTCGACATTTTAGATCGTACTTATCGAAAGTGGAGTTGAATTTAAATATTAAAGTGCCAAGCTTGACGTGCTCTTGATTTGATCTGCGTAGCTCCGGCCATATATGCCATTTGGGTTGGTGCTAAATATGACAAAATTCTATTTGATATGAAAATCGATGTAATTAGTCTTGTTTCGTTACGTAATTTATTATGTCACTTACCCAAAAATGTCGCTTTTGAATTGAGTAACTTTATTATTGAGGGTGCAATATAGGGTACAGTGTTATTTGCTTTCATTGACAATCAAAAAACATGTCACAGTGACTTATTATTTTGGTCATTCTGGTTTTTTGGTTTTTTGTGATGGTCACTTTCAAGTCCATATACACACTCGCACTTATGATCACGTAAGCGTCCATTAACACTCACAAACACATACAGTAATGGTAGTTAGCAGTAATAATAGGTACAAAAAGTTTTGTAGAATCTTGATTTACTTTCAAATTAATGTCATCTTGTGTCAGTGGCAAAAGTCATTTGAACAAGCTTCAATAATTAAAACAAGTAAATTTATAGCTGTGATGCTGTGCTGTGATATAAAAACAAAAAAAGGAACAATTTAAAAATATATACACGGCGCCAAACAACTATTGAATTCTCCTGACCGTTTTCGGCCACGGCAACAGCTTCAGCACTACTGTTGGTGGCGCTCGTGCGCTTCACGTGTGTAGCATGTGGTCTGTAAGTTAGCAGTTGGATTTGACACTCAAGGCAGTCTCCGATTGGGGCAATGCCAATCTTATCAAATTTAACACTACCAAAACTCAGGCGTGTCTGTTATCCACAAAACGGAGTCCCTTTGAATTGACTCCGACTTTTCGTGATGTATCCATACAGTCTCCAGCTACTTGGAATGGAGCTGTCGTCCAATTTGAACTTCGGCAGATACACTGAATCCATGGCCAAAAATGCAGCAAGGAAGCTTGGCATATTTTCCAGGGTGAGGCCTTACTTTACACCGGGACAGTTGCTCCAGCTGTACCAAGCTCAAGTCCGGACGTGCATGGTGTACTGCTCCACCTTTGGGATGGCTCTGCTACATACGAACTGGCCACCGCGGATTCAATCAACAACCGTGTCCAGAGGCTTATCGGTGACTCAGAATTGGTGAAGGCGAAGCTGCAGAGCGTTGAACACCGCCGTAAAGTTGCCTGCTTATCGGTATTGTACAGGATATATCACGGAGAGTGTGCGGTGGAATTACACGATTTAAATCCGCCTTCCCCTTTCCATCGTCGGGGGACCAGACGTAGGCTTGGGTACCACCCCTTTGTTGTGGATATTCCAAAGATTCGCACGAAGCGTTACGCTTCCACATTTATATGGCGAATGGCTATGGAGTGGAATTCCCTGCCTGCAGACTTGTTCCCTGAACGTTATAACTTGGACCTTTTCAAGGCGAGAGTGAATAGGCATTATTTAGGCGTGCATGCTCCATCGTTGATCTCATCGTCACTTCCCATCAGGTGTGATGGAAGTCAAATGCGCACTTACACTTAATAAAAAAAAAGATCCGTGCGCACAGGGGCACGTGAGCACACCGTCAATGTAACGGTAATGGTAACTGATCGCCGCAGGTGGTCGGGTTTTCAGCTCGTCACGTCTCACATCCAACTCAATTCGTCGATGAGTCTCAAATTGTAACATTTTGTTTGTCACAAAAGAGCTCCATTGCGGGCGACCAGCTGCCTGTTTCTCCCACTCTGTTGGGTCTGTCGCAATTTTTCATGTGGCCTTTAAGCACACCTTTATATCTAAAGAGATGTCCGCCATGCTTTCGTTTGCTCCTCTTGACAACTAACAAGGTCAATAAAAAGGTGGAGTAACGGTTTACGTCCAAGTCTAAGGAGAGTTGACATACAACCACACTAATTTATCTGGTCGAAAAACTAGGAGATTATGTGTTATAAATTTCGAAAGTGTCTTTCCTAAATTAATTCTACAAAGAACCGGGGGCCCTCCAAATCAAGCACAGTGGGATGATGTATATCAGCTGATTCAGAGAAGACACAGTCATAGGTATGGGACTTGTCGGTGAATAAATTTTAATTATTATAGTATGATGATCAATATTGATCACGCTTGTCTCCCAGTATATTAGACAGGGACTGCGGAACTCCAATTGTTACAAACTGGAGGTATTCAGGCTGTTTGGCTTAGGCAAGTATAGTAGCTTATATGTGTTACTGATAGATACTTTATTATTTAATATAAATATGCCATTGCATTGGTGGGCATGGGGTCTCATGTACAGGAGCAGTTATTAATTACTTCAGATTGCCTTGGAAGGATTTATGACCTTTTTTTTACAGGGAGATTCCATATACAAAATTTTCTTTCTGAATTAATACTTATTTTAAAATTATTAAGTACTCTATTGGTTATTTGAAAACAAAACGTGAAACAAAAACTGAGATTGCAATCAGAAGATTATAGAGTGGTCTACACCGATTTTTATAGTAAATTAAAGTCGAACGGAGCAAACTTATAATTTTACCAACTTAAAAAAGTACTTAGCTATTACTTAAAAGTAATAACATGTCTTAGGAAACTTGGCTAGGTTCGCTTGAAATGCAATTTCACAACACGGAAACTTATTCATAGTTCTGCCAAATTCGGTACCTTATTATCGGCATATTTCATTACAAATGAGTTACCAAAGGACACAAAAACGCCTCGTAACTGTAGTTAAAGGGATTCAAACAAAAAAATTACTTGTTATTCGCAGAACAACTATAACTCACCTTTTGACAAAAAAAAACTGACGGTCTCCTGACTCAAAACTGCACGACAATGCAACACTTTAACACAATAATGTTTTAACAAGTATATTATAACAGTTCAAATACAATTTCACCACGTAAACACAAAGAAAGTCACCACCAACAACACCACCGCTCAACCCTTATCCTTATTGTTCCGATTTGACAGTTGCTTGACAATCAACATTCAAACAATGCAAACGTCATTTTGACAGTGAATTTATTGACTCGAAGGAACTTCACGTTTATTTTTGTCGGTATAACAGTTAATAGCGGCATTTGGCTACTTATATTATTGGTTAGGGAAAACGAAACGAATTTAAAATGAGTGTAAATTGAAAAAAAAATGCTTGTCTAATGATTCTGTTAATTTAGACATTTAGTTTTGGTCAATGTTCGTCATTCAAATTATAACAAGTATTGCCGTAATTGGTTTATTTGTTTCCTTACAGCGCCATCTTTTAAAATACTTGTGAACTTTTGTAAGCTTAACTCGACAAACAGCATTAGCTGTTGCGTCGTCGTAGTTCTCAAGACCACCGACTTTAGGTAGGATACCATATTAAAATTTGTAACAATAGAATTTTTCAGGAATTTAAAAGCGCACCTATATTACCTACCTGCTGTGTATGGGTCATTCCAAATAATAAATAGTTATTTTAATGCGTCTTTGGGACTCTCGGTGCGAGCAGCGAACACTGTTACTACGTTACGAGTCGAAAAAATTTAATTAATAATTGTTATAATCTGATTTCCTGATTGTCTATAATTGCGACACCGTCGTATTTTGTCATCATCGATGATTAGTGCACGTTCATTAACTATGGTGCTAATCTTGTTCGAATATTGAAAGTAGACTTGCATCTTACATCTCGTAATTATTACCGTTTATTCCTATTAGTTCCATGTAATCATTAACTTACATACGTACATACGTAATTTGAACTGCTTTTAAATCTGTATAAAAGCACAAGTTCGTTCGTGTATGGAGTACTGCAGTCACGCTTGGGGACGGCTCTGCCTATTATAAGTTAGCTGCCTTGGACTTGGTGGAATGAAGAGCAAAGAGACTTATTAACAAAAACTCTCTTGTAGAGTCGAAGCTGCAAAATCTAGACCTTCGCAGAAAAGTAGCCTGCTTGTCGGTTTACTATCGGAAACATTTCGGGAAGAATTTTCATTTTAGTTCCACTATCACCGTTCTTGCTTCAGTCTACTAGAAAGTCCGGAATCTTTCATCCTTATATCGTTAATATACCACCCATTCGCACTAAGTACAAGAGTACTAAGCAGTACGTAAAGGAAGAAGCAAACTTCCACCTTTCTGACGTGTACGGCACAGGAATGGAATACCTTACTGTGCTTCCCGAAAAAAAGCTAGAGTGAATAGGCATTTTTTAGGCAAAGGCGTATCATCGTCGGTCACATCGCCGTCTATTATTTATAAAAAAGTGGAGTATGTACTACCTAAATAGGTATATTTTAACGACTCTTTTTGTAAATTACGAATTAGTTAGAAACTTCATTTAAATAAAATTTTGATAAAAATTTATTCACATCATGATATGCAACGTAATATTCTATATTGTATTTTAAATAAATAATTTTCTGTCCTTAAGTTGTCATGTATTCGTGTATAGAGGACGCCTTTAGAAAAGACTGAAAGTTTGACTATTTCCATGAACGATAATCAACCACGTAATGATGTCACCGTTGGAAAAATTCAATACGACCCCAAATATCGGTAACCAAGCAACCATTTAATTTTAGTCTATCGGTAGCTTTAAACGCCTTTTTACGCACAAAATAATAAATCACCTATAACGTGCTTTTATATGCTTGTACGTACCCTGGATACGGACATAAGAAGCAGTGAGTACGATATTGTTGTTTCATTCTATCTTTCTAATTTCTCAGGCGATGTTTACTGGCTATATTCTTCGACGTATTTCAGTTACGTAAACAGGTAGCTACAGAAAGCGTTCGTGATGTTCCTTTGTTTCTATTTCTTTGATTAGATAAAGTGATGGGCGAAAGTTTAGTAATGTATGGTATAGTTTGATTTCCTTGTGATAGTATCCCATATATAACCACAACAAGTTGACAAGTTCTGATTTTCCATTTGTAAATGAAAAAACAGGGTGTTTTTGGAATTGTTTCTTTTAAGATGGCTGCAAAACAGCATTTAATACACATTTTAAAAGCACACACATCGTCTCTCACTGATGTTTTTGTGGTATTTAACTAGTATGATCTCACTCAGCTTTCAAAAGCAAAAATTGTTTGATGCGCATTATATACATATACAAAAATCGTCGTATAATATGCCTTTACACACTTACGTAGTTACGGCAAATTTAAAAAGAACATTTAAATACATAGTTAACTATAGCGTTCGGGGAATAAGTCCGCGAAACGCTTCGTACGAATCTTGGGAATATCCACAACATAGGGTTGGAACCCCAGCCCACATCTAGTCCCCTGATAGCGGAATCAAACCGTGCAATTCCATCGCACACTCTCCGTGATAAATCCCGTAGAATACCGACAAGCAGGCAACTTTACGACGGTGTTCAAGGCTCTGCAGCTTCGCCTCTACTAAATCCGAGTCACCTACAAGCCTCTTGACACGCTTGTCGATTGAATCTAAGGTGGCCAGTTGGTATTTAGCAGAGCCCATAAGTGGCAGCACTACTCCATACAGGACCGGGCTTGTGCTTGGTACAGCTGAAGCAACTGTCCTGGTGTGAAGTACCGCCTCACCTTGGAAAGGATTCTAAGCGTCCTGGCTGCAATTCATCAATTCTGTAGGTTATTCATAGGGGGAAAATGGTCGCAACTACGGATTTCGCGTTTGGGGAGAAAGGCTCCTAATGTATATATAAGTATAACTAACTAAAACGTGCTAAGTTTCAATCTTGTTAACAAATGTGAAATGCTTAGCCAAAAATACGTTGCCTGAAACATTTGCTAAAAAGCTATTTACGGCCATTAATAAAAAGATCGATGTAGATCATTACAGATATCTTAATTGACTTAATAGGTAGAGTTAGATTATCTTAGTAGGTAGGTGCAATTAACAGAAATTATCATTTTGTTATGTATTTTTAATACAAAGAAGCTATCCAATTGCTAACAAAAGTACAGCCCTTAAGCCAAATATGTAAATATCAACAAAACTACCACGTAAGCGAAATAAAATAATAAGATATAAACATGTGAGCCGGGCGTCGCGTGCTTGCATGCGTGCATAGCAGATAAGAATCTAGGGGCGTGCAACTTAAAATAGTTCCAAAGATATTTGGTAGACAGTAATAGACTACGAATTTGCAAATAGTGATGAATTTGTTTGTGGTTTTGTTGTTTATTTTTGCTCTTTTTGGTTTTTGGTGGAATTATGCGCTTTTAGGAATGAAAAACGCATTGGAAAATAGCATTTCAACCCGAATTGGAATTTTCAGACATTTAGTTTTATCAATTACAATAATATCAATATTTAATGGTTTTCACCGCACCTCTGAGTTTTTCGGAATTTATGTGCAAAATTTAATTTGATACTTACCATATTTTCGGTAAAGAAAAACACCGTGATTAATTGGTAAGTAGACGGGTAGTTAGTGAGATATATTGGTTGACATTTCTTTATTTCATGGTACATTTTTGGGGAGTTTCGGATCTGAGTGGTGAATTGGAGTTTCATAGTTTGAGACTGGATAATTTGTGTGGTTATTTGGGTCATTATACCTGGGATAAGAAATTGGAGGAATACGTTTTTTTTGTTGCGCGGTCAGCTTTACGGATAAATTAATTTGCAATTTGAAATTAAATTAAAGATTTAATTCCATCAAGAAAGTGTAATCTAAACGTGTTTTTCAAAATGTATATAATAGATTGTGTAGTCCAATAAATGTATTTTGAAATTCTTAAATGTAATTGATTTATTTGAGAACACAAATGAAATTAATGAATTTCTTGAGATATCACTTTTTGTTGTATTTTTCGGAATTTTTACAGCATTTAATTTTAATATTTGTACAAATTTATCATTTACAATAGCTGTTTCAAATATCATAAGATCGAGACACCCTGCCAAAGCTAAATTCGTTATACCTTGCGGTGTTGTCATCCAAGTACCTACGCCGAAGCTGTATAATTAATCTTTTGTGTAAAGTTTCTGTTTCATTATAATTGTAAACCTCGTCGAGTGCAAATTTTGATGAGTCTCATTCCATCCATCTATTACGACTTAATCTAATCTAACATAACAAAACATTTTTTTTTGTTATAATTTCATAAACCATATTCACAAAGGCGGTTTTTTTAGTTCTGAACCAAAATTATATATAGTATATGATAATCGCTACTGAACTAAATTATTGCCTTGGAATAATAACGCATAGAATCATAGTTTCATATCAAACGAACTGTCACAAGTGAGGCAAAAATCAAATTCATGTAGGCTAGTTTTAGTAGTAGGTTAATTTTCGGTTTTAGTGAATATTTATATAAAAATACAAGTTGAAACGCGTTACTTCCTTGTGGAATGTGATGTTAGTATCTATTTTATGTTTGTCTGACGTATTTTTACACTTATTTAACGCACATTTCGTCATTTTTAGCTAAAATTCTTGATCTGTTCGCGGTGCAAGTTGACCTTGAGCACTGAAGACCCGCCCGCTCGTGTAGACCCTTTTGGCGGCTTCAATTTGCCTCAGCGTGTGCGGACTAGGTTTCTATGCTGTTATTATTCTAAGATTATTGCATTGTGTATTATGGGCGGCATACAAAAAATTACTAACGAGAGTTTGTTGGAAGTTCGAAGCTGGAACGGGGTTTAATGACTCGAGGTTTTTAATTTTTACCGCCCGTGCTACATACAATATTTTTCATTACTTTTGCGAGGAAATACAACGGTAATTCTCGTATGAATAAATATCGCTTCACAACAAAACATTTACGGATTTTGCAAATGGTGGGTGTTTTGTTTCTTTTTAACAGATTGCCAGCTATTCTTCCTTAAATAATACAACTCGAAGTCGAATGTTCTAAAAGGCACAGACGCATGTAGCCCCAATGTACCTATTAGACGTAAAATAAATAATTTCAAATTCTAAAAATACTGCAGAACTTGAATTCGGAATATAAATTTTATTGTTAAATGGCAAGTGTTTAGATTTTTATGTATACTTACTTCATGTTTATGCGAAATATACGTTCAGACATTTCGAGCATAAAAATTTTTGCTTAATCTTGACGTAAAAAATCCATGAAAAAGCTCGAGTGTATAGTTTATGACATTACGATCGACTTTGCCTGCATGTCATGACACTGTTTACGAGCAAGTGTGATGAAAAATTTCATTATACACGTTTACTCAGAACTATAATGAGTTTCAAAAAAGTGCGCACGTGTTTTTGCTAATTAAAAGAGTCTCCGTAAACGCGTCACTGTTTTCCTCAACAGAATAACATCACTGTATTTATTTGTGAAATTATTAAAATTTAAATAATTTTATTAAATAATGTCACAAAATGTCACACAACAAGTACAAAGTCAAACACGGTACTTGACTTTAAAAATCCTCAGTAACAAACGATTGTAAAAAACCTGTAATTCTACGAGTCATTTTATAAAGAAACTACAACTTCCTGCGGTACCTTGCACCGCCACTGTGAGCTTCCTTAATTGCAAAGATAGTTACTAACTCATTAACCGCATATAGTTTGCCTTGCATCGATAACGGCTGAACTTTGACTGTTATAATTCACTCCAATTAGTTTACCGTTGCTTATTTAGCCTGAAAATTTAGTAAACGCCTGTAGTTAGATGTAATAGGAAGAGGGGTGCTTTTCAAAATATTCAAACAAATACTTAGACGACTTCTTTGTCTCATCGTCTAAAAAATTGAAAGTGCAACTTCATGTCATGAATGTAAGGTTCATTTTTATCAATTATATATTTTTTATGATTATCGAATGACAGGACGAGTAAGTCGGGATCCTTGTGATAAACATCACGTCTACCCATAACAGTTGCAATGCCACTGACAGCTTTACTGACAGAGGTATAATTAGATCCATCATACTTTAAAATTGACTTTCTACTAGTTCAAATTAAAGAGAAATAATTTTTCGGCCCTGGTGTAAAGTCCTATTTTTCGAGATACGACAAGATCGCTTTCCGGCGTCGACATACACATACATACACACATATAATATATATAGCATAGTTCGTGTTATATTAATTAATAAATTATTTTAACTTTTTTATCAGACAATGGCGGCACCCGAGAAGCAAATCAGTATGGCAGCGACCGCAATCGCCCTTCGCGGCGTTCGCCTCTTCCTAAATCGTAGCAAAGAGGCAGCAGAGAAACGCGCCCCTCCACCGCCTGTGACTAAACCCAGGGCCAAGCCTAAGAAGGTCACTCCTTCTAATAAGCTGTCGCAGAAGTCTATGGACGCTCTGTTAAAGATTTGCAAATTCAACAAGTAAGAGTACTTAGAATTAAAGCGCATAAATATTAAAAATCACTCACTATTTGTAAACGAAATCCAGAAGTGTGTAACGTATGGCTGAATTTTCAATTGGGAATTTTGAACAGTTCGGACTACCGTACGCGCAAGGTCAAACTACACATGTTTGTTGCTGGTGTGGATACACATGCAATGTCATGCCACAGTATGTATGCTAGATACCTAATATTTTGACACAACTCATCCTACACAAGCTATATACACTGTTTGACTTTTAGGTACTTGCCAAATATTTGTGACATTTGTCCAAACTGTTAAAAGTACTTTACTGAATTTTGTCGGATGTTAATAGCTAAAAATATCAGGATATACCTTTTGCCTTCAGCTATCAAACTAGAGAAAAAAATAATCAATATTTCTTGAGGTAACGCGTTAACGTATATGCGTACGTATAAATAAGCATAACACGCGACACGACAACGGAATAAGCCATATAATGCCGATACATGAGGGTTAGTCTGGGCCCACATGCTATCAAACGAACGAGGGTGGATTATTGTAGTATTTCATGCTATCGATTTAGCATGCGGCCTAATAATCACATTATTAAACTTCCTGATAGAGTTCTTTGATTTTCACGATTGTTACATGTTGTAATTATTCTATTCTAACATTCTGTTTTCCTTTTACTTACAATACGACGTCACAAGTCATTTATAGTGCCCACATTTAAAGCCTGTAAAAACTTACCTACATCAATTTAGCTATCAGTTTCAGTATCAAAGGGCACTTTCAAAAGTTCTACTACGAATAAGTTGTTATCGTTTTTCATCATTGGGGATATGGTGAAACTTCTCTCTTGTGAAATATGATGAAACCGCAAGAATAGATACAGGATATTTTGTTATTGATCGTAGTATCATAAATATCCATTTTTAACCGAAAAAAGGAGGAGATTTTCAATTCGAAAATATTTTTTTTTGTATGTATATGACGAGATATGTGAACCAGTTTTGAGGATTCTCTTTTGTTGGACTTCAGTATTGGTTCCATTTAAATTTGAAGAACATATTCCACCTCTAAGGGTGGCAAACCCGGTTTCGCGCACTTTCAGGTAACCGATTTCAATAAAACTTAGCAAATAGCTGTAATTTCACGAACATTTGAGGTCGTTTTTTTTTATAATGCATTTGGCTCTTTACAGATCGCTTTAGTCACGTCTGTTTAAAAAATATGTACGTGATTTGGATCTAAAACAATTGTTTAATTTCTTGATGAAGTGTTTTTACGAGAACGGATAAGTATTTTCTACAGAAGTTTATATCAAATATGTTAACATTTCACAAGACAAACTGCCTACCATACAACACGACTCCCATTCTAAAAATTCTATTCTGCAATTGTCTGTACAAATGTCTTCAGTCTGTTTACATCTTGGTACCAAAAGTTACTATTTCATAGAATTTGTGTTTCCGAGCACATACAAACCTTTATAGTGCGACTGAATAGGCGTAAACCATATCTTTGCTCCAGAGCTAGGTTGTGATCTGCAAGTGCGTTTACTTAAGAAAAAGAATATCCAGTGGAACTGTATTATTTTTGATTGAAACTTCTGGAAAATATCAAAGAATTGGTAGCAGTAGAGCCCCTTGTGAAAAAGTTTGTCCGTTAAAGTACTGCCAGATTACCTCGCCAAGCAATAGTGTGAGCATTAACGAAAAATACGGAAATATACGGAAACTTTCAGACGTCGAAACTGCTACATTGGTTTACTTCAGCTACTTTCACCGTCTAATGACATACGGCCTTTTGTTTTGGGGAAATGCCGACGATATCAATAGAATCTTTGTCCTGCAGAAACGTGCGATTAGGGCAATTTACAATCTGGGCTCCAAAGTATCTTTGAGAGATAAGTTTAAGGAAATTAATATTCTTACACTAGCGTCACAGTACATCTATGAAAAATATCTATGATAATTTATGTTAAGAGGAATAGTAATCTCTTTATGAAAAATAGTGACAGACATAACATTAATACGAGGAATAAAAATAAACTAGCTGTTCTTGATAGTCGTCTTCAAAAAGTGTCAAGTTCATTTAAAGGGCAATGTCTACGCTTCTATAACAAGATTCCGGTTGATATACAAAATTTGCCACTGACGAGGTTTAAAACTATAGTGAAACAAAAACTTTATACTAAAGGTTATTTTATTAACTTACTGCGTTCCGGTTTGGAAGGGTAAGGGTGCTGGTGAAATTACAGGCACAACTGCATGAAAAAACATTCAACACAAGCACAGTTACTTTACACGATTCTTAGTAGCAAAGAACTCCTTGTGAAAGAGTTCGTCCAAGGAAGTACTGCCACCTAACCTATTTCTGCTGCTAAGCAGTGTGAGCATTACTGCATTCCAGTTTTGGGACTTGTCAACTTATGTCTGAGGGTGACGGGCATAATGGCAGAGCTCCTAAGATTTTTGCGATTTAAAGCTCTGAGTGGCACTGCAATTGTTCGTCCCGTCAAAGTCCCAAAAAAAACATAATAATGCCTGCAGGTTGTTGGTAAGCTTAGATAGGAAGTGTACGTAGACGACTACAGCTAGCTAGAAACTTCAATAAAATAATTCAAGTTGAGGCGTAGTGTATAACGACCCTAATACGCGTGGCAAACGGCAAGTCCCAGAGTTCAGTGAGTGAACAGCAGCTTGGTAGGGCGGTTGCGCGTCTGGTGTATCTCGGGCTCTGTTAGGCGTGTTTACCGTGGTCATGCCGCACAAAAAACTTAAAGAAAAGCACCTCGAGACCTTGCTTAAACTTACGCATTTCAACAGGTGAGTAAATTCATTAAACTGGAGTAATTGTTATTGTAACTAAAAAGTTTTTTTTAGAGGATTATCAAATTAAAAAAACATTTTCATATTTCTAACAGACTTTAAAAAAGGAGGTTGTCAATTCGATTGTATTTTTTTGTTGTTACACGATTGCGCCGGCATTTGTAAATCGATTTTGATGATTGTTTTTTTCATGGAAAGCGGATACCTCAAGATTGAGTCTAGTTCAATTTGAAGAAAATATTCCACCACTTAGAGTGGCAAACTAGGGGATGAATCCGGTTTCGCGCACTTTCCGGCAACCGATTTCAATAAAATTTGGCAAATGGATGTGTTTCCACGAACTTTTATGGTCGGTTTTTTATAAAAATGTTATAATTCTTATATTATATTAAAATTAATAGTAAGTTTGTACTCTTCGTATAATGAGGCCTTATGTGATCCATATGATCAAAATGCTTTTATCACATGGAAGTCATAAAAATGTTAAAACTACATGAAACAAATCGAGTTCTTAGGTTTTCGCGATTGTTACACATAGGAAATGAAACTATTTTTCCGGATTTAAATGGCGTATATTTGTTTTTTCAAACAAACCGACGTTTCGGGCCCTTTACAGGTCCCATCAACCGTGACCATGGGAAAAAAAATGTAAAGGGCCCGAAACGTCGGTTTGTTTGGAAAAAACAAATATACGCGATTTAAATCCGGAAAAATAGTTTCATTTCCTACATGAAACAAATTATGTTAAATTTGATAACTCTCTTAAACAAAAGATTAACTAAACAGGATATCTATTTATTTCGTTCGTAGAATCTTTAAACGTCTCTCCTGAAAAGTGGTCATTTTGCAGATGTGACCCTCATTACGCCAGACGTGCATCTTCTTAAGAAGTCCCTTAAAACTTTTTAGGTGTTTCGGAGCGTAAGAAAAATTAGACTATATTTATTACTGTAAATCAGAAACAAACATATAAATTACCTATATAATAATATCAATTATATACCATTGGTATATAGTTGGTAATGTAATGTAATGTAACGGGCTGTTTCAAATCGCAGGGACACGGACAATGCGTCCGTCACCCTGAGACATAAGTTGGCAAGTCCCCTTCAAAACCGGATCGCAGTAATGCTTACATAACGTACGTAACGTACTTACCAGACGAACTCTTTTCACAAGGAGCTCTGCTTCTACTAGCTAATATGCGTGTATATCCATTTTGCTCTACAACATCCATAAAAACATTTTAATCGTCCGTATAACATCGTAATTACAATATTTTCGAGTACAATAAAATGCTGATGTGATTAGCAGTACGTCAGAATACACGTAAATAAATTCAAATTATTAGTTCTAATTTTGATTTTGGTAGTTGTTATGTCTTAATAATAAATACCTATCTTACTATAATGTCGAGACATGTTACTACGGATAAAATGAATCTATGGAGTCCATGAAGGATTTAAAAAATTTCTGCATAGTTCTATAATTGTGACACCCAACTTTCCTCCTTTCGTGCGTAATCAAATCAAGAGTAACTTTTTTATTTAAAAAAAACCAACCTCAAATTGCTATCGGCTTTATTATTGGACTTATATCGCTTTGCCAAGTTTTATATTGCAATTGGTTAACGAAAAGTGTACGAAATCGGATTCATCCCCTAGTTTGTCACCCTTAGATATTTTCTTCAAATTTAAATGGAACCAATACAACCAATACAACTCTTTCGAACAAAAAAAGAATCAAAATCGGTTCACAAGTCCCGCATTAATCGCGTAACATACACACACAAAAAATACAGTAGCAGTAGAAATAAAATTGAGAACCTCCTCATTTTTAACATCGGTTAATAAATAGCTTCTTTCCTTTTGTATGTAATACAACTATCACGATGATGACTCGATAAAACAAAAATAAAGAAGTTAATATACATCAGATTAACAATACTATATAACAATAACTATGTCTTGGGAATATAGCTACATTGTCGAAGATTCCAAACGTGCGTTTGTTTTGACGACGACTCTTGCCGAGTTTATAGGTTAATGTGATGGCCTCAACATGATAAATTTTAACAGGATATAGTGGCTAATTTTGCTTTTGATACGCGCATTTGTCTTTACAAAGCAATGTTAAGCCTAGATTTAACAAACGGGCCACGGGTAGTCGTGCATTATTAATATAGACCTGTCAAAGTAATAAAATAAATTTGGTCGGATACCCTTTGGTCATTATTCATAATGGGTAAACCTATCACAAAGTCGAAAATTTTTTGTCAGCAATAACGTTTGTTCGAATTTACACCTAAAACCGAATTATAACGAAACAGTTGTTCAATCTGGATATATTGAATGTTTGTCGCAAAGACACGATTAGGTTCGGTTAGGTTTGGTTAAGTTAGTTTTAAAAGAAAAAAACATTTTCCTCTCAAAATTATTTTCGAGGTAATGAAATTTCGACCAAACGTTATTTTTGGAAAATGTCATTTCGGATTACTGATAGGTGACCTTCATAATGACTAATATATTAATCAAATTGCCCGTAACATACCAGTTTTTTTTTACATTTTTTCGTGATATCAAGTGACGGGACTAACAATTTGTGCGCCTGGTGGTAAATACACTCAGAGCTTTAAATCACTAAGATGTGAGGGGAATAACCACTGCGCCCGTCACCCTGAGACAAATACACAAGTCTCTAGTGCCTGTAATTTCGTCAGCACCCTTTCAAACTGAAATGCAGTATAATGCTGACATTACTGATTGTCGGCAAAAATAGGTAAAGTGACAGTACTTCCCTGTAGGAATTATTTCAGAAGAAGCTCTACTGGTACTGAATTAAATCATTCACATTATTAGCGTCTTCTCAACAGACTTGAGTGGGTGTGTGACATGTTTGTTGTAGGTAATTTATTATGACTGTTAACTTCTCTTTTTCTCGTAAAACATTTCTGGAATAAGCAATTCTTACGAGTATCTAAATAAGCAATGTTTTTCTAGGAATGAATTGGAATCTCTGTACACCATGTATCGGCAACTCGTAACTGCAGCGCAAGCCGCCGCGCCACCTGCTCTCTCCGGACAACCCCCACCGGCCAAAATTGAGGTAATTTTTTGCTTTTCATTTTAACTGCCTCCGTGGCCGAACGGTTACCATGCCGGACTGCCACGCAGAGGTCCCAGGTTCGATTCCCGGGCCGGGAGAAATGTTTGTATGGCTTACATTTATTTCTCTCGTGAGTTTGGGTGTAATTTGTGGTTATCTATGTGTGTGTCCATGGCACCCGCGACACAGGGTTTCCCTAGTGCGGGGCTATGTAGAGTGTGTGCGTTATTTAGTGTGTGCGTTATTATTTATTTCATTAGAGATAGGTCACGTTGGACTACACACTCACTTTGCTATTCTAGAACATCATTGTTTTTATGATCATTTTTTCAGATTTTCGTGGTCATTCACTAAACGATTAGTAGGCTTTACATAGACACTCTATTGCGCGTGATTCATCAATCCTGCGGGATGGAGCGCGCGTGTAAAGATGTCTAAAGTTTAAGTAAAGATGTGTAAAGGTCGCTCTTTCCGTTCGTTGTAACAAAAACGAACATGAACAATCTCGTGCGAAAGAATGTTAGCTTAAAAAATTTCAAACAGGTAATCGCGTACGATTGCAGGCTTTCCCGCGCGCAATCCCGTACGCTCTTGATCACGCGCGAAAAAGTGACTGTGTAAAGGGGGCTATTAAGAGATAATAGCCCCCACACAGAATTCCAGAATTATTGTGTTATAGGATGTCAATCAGTGGTCACGGCCGACTAACCATGGATCCTATAAAGGGCCCGAGACGTTAGTTTGTTTGAAAAAACAAATATACGCTGTTTAGATTCCAAAAAATAGTTTCATTGCTTATGTGGAACAATTGGGAAAACCTAAGAACTCGTTAATGTGTTATATCAAACTATGACCGCCGACTTGTCGTAAGCGACATTTTTACCTAAACAGCGTATTTTATTGCGAATTATATTTTCCGAACGTGTCGACATTTCCCGCCAAAATTACATCCAATAGAAATTATAGCAAAAGCTAAGTTTATCGTTAGATCAATCAATAGAATCAATATTAAAAAATCATAACGTAAGCAACCCCACTTGTTATCGCAACCGACACCGTACATCACTATTTCGTTGTTTACTAATAAACAAAGTGGCATGAAACGTGTTGCACCTTGTTGCATATTTTTAATTGCAAAGTGCTAATTAAACGCCTCAAGCCTCAAAATTCCATATCGTCAGTCCATACATCTTTATCTAACACGTAGTCTTCAATTTAGTAATATGACTTTTCAATTAAAATATTTTTAATGTAAGTTTTAAACTTAGGAAATGATAACCTTATGTATCTTCTCGCATAAAATGTATACCAATATCCCATAAAATAATCGTTTTAAACGAAAACGTAGTGTCATGAGTTTGGATTTAGTTCTAAAGTTCTAAGCACACATCTAAAAAGACAAATATCTAAATAGACACCGCAAGTACCGCGATCTGTATGAAAGAAAACACAAGCGCTATTTAGAGATGGGAAACCTCCTTCGGCACTAAAGCGATTAATGAAATATATAGAATAATGATTTTTCAAATATTTGTTGATTAGAAGAAGTCGTGAAATACCTATTAATATAGTAAAATAATACCAGAATAAGATAATGAAATCCTTTATTAACAAGTGTTTAAAAAAAAAAACAACAACAAACTATAGAATATTTTCAATCGATCACATTGCAGTTAGATATTTCTTTTAAGCCAGCTTTGAGAATCACACGCTTTTGAGCAACATATACCTCAGTTTATTATTTACAACACAAATTTTATTCCTTGTTCATTATTTTTTACGTTGATTGTATTACAGACTTTCTCCGTTGAAGGTCGCAGTTTAATCTAGATAGCTAATATCTGATTGCTTACGATTCGTATAGACTTCTTTTACAGTCGATTACTCGGGCTTCGAATTTGTAGCAATAAACGGACAAATAAGTCCATTTTGTAGCTTCAAACAGAGCTTGTTTCCTTGATTAAACTTTCCTTAATAATACCTCACATTTGATTGTCGAACAATTCCTTTTGTTCAGATTTTTAGTTTATGTGCTGTATCGAGCCATTATCGCCGACTTAGTGTAAGCGACAAAAATAGTATACGCAGTAAAAGAAGAGAGCTTGAACTCGACGTGTGTACGTGTTTTTCATCACATTTGCGAGGAAATCGATACAACGATAATTTATCTCTTTTATGAATAAATATCACTTCACAACACTATATTAACAGATTTAGCAAATGGCGGGATTTTGGTTTTTTTTATAAATTATTTATTATTATTATTTATTTATTCTTATAAATTCCCAGCTATTCTTCCATAGATAATATAACTCGAAAAATATAAATAACATAATATAATAAAAAAAAATGTCATAGAAGGCACAGATCAATGCAGCCACAATGTATTAGATATAAAAGAAATAATCTAAATTCTAAAAATAGTGCAGAATTTGAATTCACAATAGTTATTTGATGAGCATGGCTGCAAAATTGTTTGACGCGAAAGTGCTTATATTGAAACTTGAGCTAGCGAAGGAAGCCAAGATTTTGCTTCACTCGTGGTTTAAATAAAGATTCCTGAACGTAACGAGGGTTTCAAGACACGAGACGCAAAACAACTTTTCACCTCACTATCACGAGGAAAATGGTAGATGAAAGAAAAACAGTTGAACTATAAAACCTTTTTTAATGAAGAAAAAAGTTTATCTTCTATGCGTTTTGAATTTACACCTCATCAATTTTTATTATTGCTTGTACTTTTATTTTGTGTGATTAAGTGATTATTGAAATTATTTTAGTTCTTCGACTAATTAAAATAATTTAGTAAACATAATTAGTTATCATTGTCAATTTAATATCAACAATAGTAATAATAAAAAATACCAAAGGATTTATGTTACATAAATAAGTAATGTAAGACAAATCGCTTAATTGAACGTGCCATTATTTTGTTTTTTTTTCGAAAGAAAAAGTTAGGTGCACCACAGTTTATCGTCAGTTCGAATTTCAAAAACCTTTCCACGCTAGCGTGCAAAACACGCTTTTGCGCGTAGATTTCTAATGAGAAAGAAAGGCTTTCCGAGCTAGTGAGGTGCAAATAACTATTTTTTCCAGGGCATAGATCAAAACACATTCCGTGATGTAATGCATAATACGTTCGACCTGGTAACAGAAGAGGCTATTTTAGAACGAATCTGGATTACCTGGGAGAGAGGAGCGGCTGGTGGGGAGGGAGCGCTGAAGTTCGAGAGCTGGGTCCGAGGACTGAGTGTACTCCTGAAGGGTACTGAAGAGGAGAGAAGGAACCATTGTTTCAATGTTTATGATTTAAACGCCGATGGATATATTACGAGAGATGAAATGTTTATATTGTTAAAGTAAGTATGAGTAGTAGTTTATGTACCTGCTTTTCGAAAATAGTGGCACAATCCAATTTTTGTTTGCTTATTACCAGGGATCGGAATAGGTAGAGGTTTTTACCTAAACTTCGAGAAACATAGACAGAAAAAAGAAAAAAGACTGACTTACGACAATATTTTTTAAGTCCTTTTCGGAATTCAGGAAATCATGAACATTAAAAAATGACGTAATTGGGGACAGGCAGGTACACTATATTTGTCTTAACCATTCTTAACTTTGCGACGCACAGTGGTCGGATCTGCGATATAGCGGACATTGGATTTTTTTTCACGATACCTCTCTAAAAAAAATTCCAATCGAGAGATCATATTAGGATATTAAATATTGTCATATCACATTTTGCCATAAATCTAATAGTTTCATAGGAAAAAAATAAAATGTGTATTTCTTGTATGAGACCATGCCTTTAGTGCTCCACCGTTATAAAGTCTTAGTCGATCCAGTTTTGGAATCACAAGAGACGTATTATTAGACCTATCTTCTATAGATTTGCATACGAAACGCGCGCCCAAACCTGCCTATTCACTACTTATATTGCATATTTTCTGACGCGTATTCCTAGTGCAGGCCTGTAAGTGCGTGCGTTATTTAGTATCAAAGCAATGAAGTTTAATTTAGAGATACTACAACGAACCCCTCAATCTGAACGAATATGGTCAAGTAATGTATCCAACCCTTTAGAGGTAAGATACACAATGCTGAGCATTTGGGGCAAATAAGCATGTGTGTTCCGGACGCATATGTGTGGCGGCGGCGGCGGCGCGGCGGCCGCAACTTCTAGCCGTACCGCGCCGGAGGACTAACATGCTAAACAAAGCTCCGATGACGCGCGCACTACGCACTCTCAACGTAATGGCTATTCTTTTGTACTTTGGGTGAATTCACAAGGGTAGCATTATTTGTACTGTGTAATGAAAATGTTTAGGTTAAGATAGAAATAGGTAAATAGGATATTATAATATAAAATTGCTTTACTATCGCATTAGGTAAGAACCTGTAATGATAGTTAATAAGTTGTGGTAAATAAATAAAAGTTAGCTTTAATAGCAGTGGAGCTCCACGTGAAAGAGTTCGTCTAGGTAAGTACTGACACATAACATATTTCTTTCGTCATGCAGTAATGTTTCGAAGGGTAAGTAGGGTGCACTTGGGACTTCAACTTATGTTTCAGAATAACGGGTGCAGTGACAGTGCCCCTCAGATCTTTGCGCTTTAAAGCACTTCTCTTACTTGGTACCATAAAAAAAGACTACCTATTCAGTAGTCTAATGTAAAATCCTAGTCTATACAAAAAATGTCCAAGGTTTTACTACTATACTATTATTTTATTGTCACCTAAACGTCAAACTACATTTGCATAATATAATGTTTTATACAGCGAGCAAATTATATACATATAATGTCGAAGTATCGATGGCAAATCGATTGAGGAATGTCCAGTTTACGCCGCGTTGTGTGTACAACACCGAGGTTTCTTTCATTGATTAAAATAATAACCACATAATAATCTAACGAAATCTAAAAAATAAATTAATCTTTAATAAACCTCTCTCCCTATGTATCTCAAAAAGAAGCTGATGGACATGTGCATCCTTCCCATAAAAGTGTTGTCGAAATGAGTCTTGGTCTTGCAAAAATGTAAGATCAAGACCACCTAATTGTAGCAAGACCAATACCAAGGCCAACTGCAAGACTTGGCCAAAAACAAGACTGAGTCTGTAAGACTCTTGGTATGTACCAGCGAAAGCAGTTCGTCTATAATCAAATAAATAAATAATAATTAACTAAAATAAATAAAATACAAGTGCAGGCTCGGGCGCGGCGGCGTGTGCGGTCGGGCGGGTTTTGGCGTCTTCCTTTTCACAGTGCCGAAGCGGCTACGAGCGGTAGATCCACACGTCGAAATCGCAAACAGACGCTAGACGTTAGACCAAGTACTGTGAAAGATACGGGCGGACCGATACACTATCTACCCGCAACGCAAGGAGCGTGCGTATCCGCGCTCGCCTCAAGCCAGGCGCCTACCGCGCGCGGCCGCTGTGATCAAGGCCTAACATTTTAGGCCTAAAGAAAATAAATTGTTATAATTATAATTATCACTTTTGACGTCACCAATGTTATAACATGATGTCGTCCATTCACAATTTACAGAAACTCGCTGCTAAAACAGCCCGGAGACGAGGATCCTGATGAAGGAGTCAGAGATCTGGTGGAATTAGTACTCAAGAAGCTTGATATCGACAAAGACGGACGCGTTTCGCCTGAGGATTATAGGTATTACGTTACGTTACGTTATTTTATTTCAGTATTACATGTTGCCAATGGTTATTGGTCTGTTACATAGTCTTACAACGGGTATTGTAAAATGTAGGTAAGATAGAGATGGGCAATTGAGCTTCCCATAATTAATTGCTGCTGCTTTACCACGAAACCACTGTCGGAACGATTATAGCTATTTTTTAGACAAGCGACTTTTAATGTAACCTAACAACCTCGCAAGACTATAAAAAAAAGGACTATAAACGTCATATACAACAACATCTGGTCCATGACTTTTGACAAAATATGATAAACATATCAGAAATAAACTATAAGTTTCTTTTGTACTATCTGACGCTTTCTAGATCTGTATTTGATAATAAGGTAGGAAGTTCAAACGTGCAAGCGCCCTCTTCGACGACTCCCGCGTTTAGCTGTGAAGCACAGACTAATAAGAAATACTACGTGAAGGCATTAGCGAACTTCAGACAAATAGATAATTGTTTACAGAAAAATAGGGAAGTTCCGTTTGCTAATATAACAATAGCGAAAAATTCTAATTTTGAATTGTTATTGTTACAATGCAACGCGAAGGCTTAAGGCATTTTTTTCTCGTTTTAGTATTACCATAAAATTCGTGACGACATATATAATTACTAGTGTTGCAACGGCCTTCAGGCCGAATATCGAATATTCGGCCCGGAGCAAGGACGAATAGCCGAATATTCGGCCTGATTCATGATCTTACGAAAATTGGCGCGCAAACCCGTTGACTTACAACAAACCGCATTATACTAAAGATAGCTACACATACATATATATAAGTTAAATTAAATTAAACCTGTAAAGATGCACGACTTTGTAAAAAGAAACAAAAAAGGAAATTCTATTTTCAAGTTTGTAATTTAAATTTATAACATTTTAAAGAAGAAAGTAATAGTTTATTTCACTACAGTTTGATTAACTTTCAAAAACTTAATTTTATTTTCATTTGCAAATAATAAGTACTAGGTTGATTTTGTTAGCGTTTATTTAATCATGGTTTGTCATGACAAAATTACATAAGAAGTAGGTAGTGTTCATTTGATTTGTTACCTTTTTTTTGATCTCATAGAAGTTACTATTTGTGATAATTTACTGTATTTTCTTATTTCTTCCTCCTGTTTTTAGGTATTCAGCCGAATAATGATTTAATATTCGGTATTCAGCCGAATAGCAAAATATAACCGAATATTCGTTGCAACTCTAATAATTATTCTGTTTTCAGAGAAGCGATAGAGCAAGAGCCACTGCTACTGGAAGCGTTCGGACAATGCTTACCTACGAAGAGACATGCTGCAGCGTTCCTTAAATCATTATGTATTAAACAATGATTAGTAGCAGTAGCGCTCCTTGTGAAAGAGTTCGTCCAGGGAAGGCCTTGTATTAATACGAGTCAAGCAATCCCCGTTCCCGCCGAGGCATATATAGAAGTTTTCTCAAACAATGCGAGGAAATAATAAAAGACTAAAGAGAGGAAGATGTAGAAAAAGTAAAAAAAAATTAATTAATATTAAAAGTAATATTTGACGTGTTAGGACAACTGCTAAAAGAAAAGTTATTGTTTTTCCAGGCACATTAACAGTTGTCTGCTGAACTTCTGATGATGTGTTTGAATGTGTATCTATTATGTATTTTCGTTATCGCTTTTCTCACTAGCACTCATTTTCGCGACCAAAGTACAAAAAAGACGAAAAAACAAAAGAATACCAAAACATTTTAGCTTAAATGTTACCACCGTTTTCTTTTTTTTATGTAAGCGGCAACAGTTAGGTATTTATAATTCTTGCAATTATGAACTATCGGCAGTTGGTTGTATGAGCTTCTCTTGTGCCTATTTACAAAGTTCATTATTAGAAGATTATTAGTAGGTACATTTAAAAGTTTAGAGAAAAGGACAGTAATGGATTTTCATACTAACTTTGCAGGCCTTGGCCGGGATGAAGTCGCACGGTCCATGAATGACCCACTTTCCGTGTTCGTTTTTTGAAAGTAATGCAAACATTTCCGAGCATGTTCGAGAAAAATTCTTAAAACGCATAGAAAAAAAAGGAAAAGCCTAAAAATATATAAAAAGCCGTGGTAGCCTCATGGTTTCATTTACCGTCTCTCAAGCAGAGGGCCGTGGGTTCAACTCCGGACTCGCACATCTGAGTTATTCGGAATTTATGTGTGAAATATGAAGTTTTCCATTTATAAACTTTCTTCCTTTTTTTATCTATCTAGCTGTTATAAAGTAGTTTAGGTATATGTAATACATATACAGATAAATAAGTTGATCAATTACGTTTTCATGACATCATGTAATCTGCACGTCGAAGTGAACCTTCTTCAACGTGCAGATTACCGCATGAACTTTCTTAAAACGTGTGAGGCACCCAACCCGCGTTGGGCCAGTGTGGCAGACGAGTGCGCAGTAGTGGGAAGTATAAGTGGATTGATGATAATGATGATAAACACAAGTATTCAGAAATCTTAAGAAGATGTAGAAGCTTGGATAGCAAAAACTTGTTGCTGGAATCAGCCTGCACAACTAAAATCAAACGTACAAGTAGCTTATTCAAATGTACGAGTAGCTTATTCAAATGTACGAGTAGCTTACTGTGACAATATTGAATAAGATGTACAAAATGTTAGCTTTTAAGTAAAATATTGTTAAATTTTAAGCAGTAAATTTGTATTTTAAGCGAATCTCTATTTTGTTTTACTAAACGCACGTACGAAACCTTTTTTGTAAACTTAAAAATTAAAAGTGTTAACGCCTAAATTAAACTTATTAGCAATTTATATTTACACCGTGAGGCGTCGCTACGGCTATAATTTCAGACATCAAAAGGCGTCAAAAACCTTCCATTCCAAATAGTTCGGGATTCCTTATATTAATCTGCCTACAATAACATTAATTTAGCATTAAATCATTATTTTTTTACTGACATACATAAAAATAGTATTTTATGCAATCGTTGCATAATGAGGGTTCTTATAGGCGAATACTATGTTTAGTATGAGATTTTGAGACCTAATTATGTCATGATTGCATATAACATAATTCATCTGCTTTAAAGGTAAAACCACATAAGTAATATTTTCCACAAAAAATCTCCAAATTATGTGCCAGTTGTAAGAAATTCACCATTTTTTTGCAGATAAAACTCTAATTGAGTTTATAGCTTTTTTGTTATTGAGCTTCACGTGCAGATAGTGATTTTCTTACCATAGTATAAATTAAAGACTTTTTGTGGAAAACGTCACTTATGTGGTTTTACCTTTAAACAGACGAATATTTTCTACGAGTAAATTTAGCCAAACAAACGGTACAAAACAAAGAGATGAAATAGAAGTGTCCGTGATTGGCCAAGGACCGCTTTTGCGTGAGTCTTGATATTTTATATTGTTTTTAAATAGGTAGTTCTTTTTTGCCAAATGGTTACGCCATTGTACCTGTTATGTAACACTTTTATTTAGATATTATTCAATAAAATAATTATCTTTTAATAATTTTACGAATATATTGACGTTAATCTATTCAGGAACACGGTGACGTGTTTATGGAGACTCTTTTATGTAAACAAAATACGACTTTCTTTTTTTGAAACTCGCTGTAGTTTTTATAGAACTATTATTAAATTTTTCAGTGCAGTAACGAGTGCCACAGACAATAGAATTTTGGTTCAGAACTGACAAGGGCGCCTCTGCGATATGGTTTATGAAATGATTTAAAGTTTTAAAAATACAGGCGTAGAAATAAATTTGTTGTAAACTTTAAAATGAAAAGTGTTAACGCCTACAACAAACCTAATTGCCATTTATATTTACACTGTTTGCGTCGTTTCAGCTATTATTTAAAAATTGAAAGGCGTTAAACAATTTCCATTGCAAGTAGTTTGGAATTTCTTGCAATCATCTGCCTACAATAACATTCATTTAGCAATATGTCATAATCGGAAGGCCGAGTAGATAGCGACAGTGTGAAATTTAGTAAGACACTTGCTTGTCCAGTTGGTAACCTCGGCCTGCTCTGAATAGTTGCTTGCATAAGTTGAAGTGTTTGTTAATTGTTAACAAAAGATTATGGTGGTATTGTTTGGGTTGCGGAAATCCAACCAAATAAACGGCGCTTTACACTAAGTTAACAATTCTTTAGTGATTTGACGCAGACCGGTGTCATAGACATAAAGCACACACAACGTGACCATTATTTTTTCCCACAGCGGGACGTCTCTAAATTTATTATTGTTTCAAAAATAAACACGTTAATGATAGTTACGAAATGTTTAATGATAAAAAAAATAAAAACAACTAAAATTGTTTAATGAATCAAAAATTCAATAAAAAAAAAACTTGTCTTTTGTATAAATATCGAGTTCTTAGGTTTTCGCGACTGTTACACATAGGAAATGAAACTATTTTTCTGGATTTAAATCGCGTATATTTGTTTTTTCAAACAATCCAACGTTTCGGGCCCTTTACAGGTCCCATGGTCACGGCTAACGGTTACTTAACATTGTGTAGTCTGGTGCTGGATGCCAGGTTGGCTGGCTTTATATATTTTTCGCTTTCGCGGCAATTACAATTTATTGTTACGTGTGTTCTGTTTTGTGAAAGTCCCACTTTCAAGTATTTTGGAGACAGAGGGTCAAGAAGCCTAAAAGCAGGACTGTCTCACTCAAAGTATCTGTGACATGACGGAACAGACAACTTCCCTATTTCCTATTTTATTTATTAGACAATAAGTTAAAACATACAGGTAAGATACAATAAAAGCTTAAGTACTAAAAACTCAAACTAGGATTAAAAATTGGGCCCAAGGTGCTGGCAGCGTTCCTCATTTGTATGGGTATGTTTCAGTGATCGACTATTTTGTATAATAATCTTTGGGGAATAACAACGAAAGTTAAGGTTTTAAAAGCGTAATTAGATTAGTTATTTAGTATTTATATTATGTTATTATAATCTTAAGGATCTTGGTCATAGTTGCCTGATTTAAATGAAGGTATAAAAAAATAAATAAAAATTGACAATAGCAGAATGAATTCGGAGTTTATTAAAATTGCATTTTTAAAAGTGTATTAAGAAATTTTATCTTAAAACAGACCTTTTAGATGTTTGTAAATTTTGGAGTTACAATGTTTGATATAGAAGATGTGATAAAAAGGTCTGGCCATAATATTTATGTCAGCGGTGATCGTATTCATAATAATGGCTCTGGTTGGAATTGTATTTTCTACCATAATTTCACGCAAAAACGTACTAAATTTATATTTTACCATGTTAACTTGCTTATCAACACGTCACATTTTGCAAGTTTTAATTAAGTTATAATGAGGTTAAGTATGTCTTCTAAATTATTTTCATAAGTACTCAAATTAAGTTACGTAAGAATAATAAACTCGGAAGAAAATAACGAAACACATGTGTCAGATTGCAATTGCGAAGTCTAGAAGGCGATGGTGTATGTAAATACGTGGCGACCTTGAAGGTGAATGTGCACGTTGCCGTTGGCGCCGAAATGTGCGTCGGCGCAAGCAGCACGCTGCTTTCTAGTACAAGGTCGGCTATGTTTTGTATGGGCTGGCGTAGACACGCCGTTGTATATTGGCTTGTTTTTTACGTATATTTTTACTAATTACTTCTGGATTCAAAAAGGGTGGCGGTAGTATTTAATTTGTCGTCAAAGCTTCAGTCAAGGGAATGCTTCTATAAAGATCATGGTCCACCAGAGCATAAAAATTATATCCACGGCGTATAGAAATGGCATATGGCTAGATTTATAGAAAATATTGGGTAGTTTATAATGGTATGTGTCGCTTTGTTGTGGGTATTGGAAATTATGGAATACAAAAAATGTATGTTTAATTAAAAAATGTATATTAGTGCAAAATATTTGTGTGTTTTGTATTTATTGTTGATCACCCAGAGAACGATTTCGGTTCGCGAATATCTAATTTAGCTATTTTTGTTAACCGACTTCAAAAAAAGGAGGTTCTCAATTCGAATGTTTGTTTTTTATTGTATGTATGTTACGTGATAACTCCGGTATTTGTGCACCGATTTTCATGATTATTTTTTTGTTGGAAAGAGGGTACCTCCATAGTGGTCCCATTTAATTTTGAAGAAAATCATCCACCTCTAAGAGTGGCTGTTTACGCATGAAGATTCATATAATACCAAATACTTTTGAGGTCGGTTTTACAGTACTCTGTACTGAGATTATCTACTTTATTTTACATCGACTAGCTGCAATATATCGAAGCTACTCTAATTTCTAGTGATAACAATAAAATCAACTAGATGGCGCTTATTACACAGATTTGTGTGTATTAGCGCCATCTACCCATATTATGAAGCGTTAATTTAAAAATTAGTTTGTAATACACAATGTGAATTTCGATCAATCCGTCTTTGGAACGCGCTTCCGCTCCATGTAAGACAAGCTCAGACCAAAATTATCTTTCAAGCGCATGTTGCGCAAGCAGATGTTTGACAATTGTCAAAATCAAGACTGCATAATGTTGCTTTGGGTACATATATTATACTATTTATTATAATATACATATGTAAGTTTATTATGTGTGTGTAATAAGTATGTTTATATTATGTTATTTATTTATACCATATAAATTATCGATTAGCTTTCTAGTATTGAGAACAATTTCTTCTTGTTTATGTGTAGCACCAACCTGTAGTGTTTGTTTCTGTTTGGAGAAGAAGGAGAATGCCTTATCGCATTTGTATTTCAGTGTATTGTACAATAAAGTTTAAATAGATAAATAAATACCACCTATGGCCACGCATATTAGTCAGAAAATAATATTCGAATAATTTATTATAAAGAATGTACACAATATGCGAATTCCTGCGGCGACTGATGGGAAGCCGTTTGAGTTGACACATATACATAAGTTTTGCAATCGTTCAAGCTTATTGTCTTTTCAATACTTTGCCGAGAAATCGTTATCTTATATAACTAGGAACTTTCCCAAAAACGTGAAAAGATCCGTTCGACGGCCAATTTACAGCAATATCAGTAAGCGTATGCATTTTATAGGTACTATGCCGGTCACAGACAGGTGGTCAGTGCTCCGATAATTAAATGATTACGACACTCTTGCTAGCCCTTTGGAGAAATATAACATTACCATCAAGTCAACGACGACTGTTTTGTCAGACATGAGTACAAAAAGAGCCTTTTAATATCTCAACACTTTGTTGTAAGCTATAGTTTTTGTGGCGAGACCACTAGGTCCGTTGTACTCATTATTTCTACAAAATCATATTTAATAAATTAACCGATCTACTACGAGACGCGAATGCTGGTAGCTACTTTGTAATAGCTTAGCCACTAAAGTACTCGAAGTACTGGAATTAAAAAAAAAATGAAATCTAGTACGATTGTCATTTATGGGATCGCTGGCCAGCACAACTTCTACCTCCGGCAAACTCGCGTCAAAGCTCAAAGCAAAACGAAGCAGTTTCGAATTGACGATATATTATGTAAACATTTTTATTTTCGTTTTATTAAAACTGTTTTAATCAGCTATCCCTTGCAATATTATTTATAAATCTAAAAACATGGATGCGACTCGCATTTATTTTATCGATAATGTCACTATTGCAATCTGTCAAAACGGCTATCATAGCGTGCCGGTACTATAAGCGCCTTATCAGAAGGCGATTTGCAAGCTATTTGAAAGCGAGGCGAGAGCGCGGTGAGCTCGCTGCAATATGCTGCGACAAAGCCGCGAGCGCGCAGCAAACACGCCACCGGTGAATGGCGCTGTGGACGTCATGTTGTACGCTCTGGTGCAACTGCTACAATTAAAGCGTCGTAATAATGATTAATTATTATTTTTTTCGTATTTTCATTATAATTTAAATAAAGAAGTAAAAAAGTGTTTCTTCCATTAATAGTAGTAATTATGAGCCTTTCCTCAGTTGCCACTGACAAGATGTGTGTCTTCATGATTTAAATGATTTTGTAACAAGTCAAGGTCAGGTGGATGTGGCGTACTTTGATTTCCGCAAAGCTTTTGATACGGTCAATAACGACATATTGCTGGCCAAGTTAGCGTCCGCTGGATTCACAACAGCTTTGCTTAATTTTTTCTCTAGCTACTTAAGAAATCGAAAACAGTATGTAGACTATGGGGGGCACACATCAGAAGCGTTTTTGACGCCATCAGGGGTAAGTCAGGGTAGTAATTTGGGTCCATTAGAGTTCATTCTCATGATCAACGACTTGCCAAGGGTGGTGAAAAACTCGGGCTGTTTGTTGTTTGCAGATGACCTCAAGCTGTACACAGCAGTTAACAATTTAGAGGACTGCAGACGTTTACAGGAAGACGTAGATAGGGTCACCGAATGGAGCCTAAAAAACAAATTGTCCTTTAACACCAATAAGTGCAATTTAATGTCTTACACTCGAGCACATAATCCATACTTATACGAGTATAACCTGGCTCTCGTCACGTATGTTTTTAAGGTTTATCGCGGCTTTCTGTGCAACCCGCAAATACTAGAGGCTATAGGACTCCTCGTGCCAAACATACGCCTGCGCAGCTCCTTGCGACAACAGACTCTTGCACTGCCGCCGTGCAGAACAAATGTGCTGAAGCATGCGCCGCTTGTAACCGCTTTACGATTACTTAATGACATTAATAAAGAAATTGACATTTTTTGTTGCTCACTGTCGAAGTTCGCAGAGGTTGCCCGAGACGTTATTTGTAAGATAGGTTAAGTATGAGTAAATTTTTTTAGTGTTTTTAATTTGTAAGCTATCGACATTTTTAATATAATAATTTAATTTAACAAAATATGTTCAATATAGTTTTATATGATTTAGTAATAATGCCTTAATTAAAATTGTGACATGACATAATCGAATTGGACTCAGGTATTCTGTAATGATTAATGTTAATTGCACAGTGTAATGTAAATGAATAAATGAATAAACAACTCGTAAAATTTCTATCAACAACAAAAAATTCTATCTACATTTTTATTAGAATTATTTTTGACTAGTAGTTAGTCTGTTGTAGTCGATTAGTTATAATGGATCCTCCTAAATTCGTAGTTGTATCTGCTTTCGTGTCCTGCGTTTTCGGAGTAACAAAGATAACAGCAGTGTTTTCTCGTAGGAAACCATTTTGTACTGACGGTCCAAATCAGACAGGGACAGCCCCATATTAGGGTCACTATAAGTTTTGTTTGTAGTGACCCTACTAACCTCTTGGTTATACGGGAAGGGCATTATAACCTGTGCAAGCAAGCCCACACAGGGACTTCTCAAGCGACCTTTTAACTCGCGGCGAGCACGCCACACTCTCGCGTCAAATTGCCAGTGTGATAAGACTCTAAAAGGCGAATCCTGCTAGCTTTGTACGTTACCTTTTTAATTACCCGTAATTTCTTTTAATACTATCTCCTACTCCTGACATGTCTCTTTCCTTCTTCATTTTCCTCCTGTACGTGATTTCGTATCTTGAATAAGTACCGAATCGCAATTTCGTATTGCAGGTAATGTTGTTTATTACATCACCCTGCCACCTTGCCTGCTTCTGCCGCCAAGCAGTAATGTGAGCATTACTGCGTTCCAGTTTTGAAGGTTAAGGGTGCTTGTGAAATTACAGGCACATAGGACTTGTGGCCGTGTCCTTTAGATCTTTGCCATTTAAAGCTTTGTCGCTTAACACCAGCCCCCGTAGCATGGCTACGCATGATAGTCGCGACGCGCGCGATAAAATTAAATAAGCGCGCGCTATTGGCTGTATCAATGTGATCTAATTTATAGAGCCAATAGTGCTCGCTTATATCAGTTTAACGCGCGCGCCGCGACTATATGCATAGCCATTCTACGGGGGCAGGTGCACAATTTTTTCGTCAAGTCACTTGTTACATACCATAAAAAAAAATTTGCTTTTTATCTGCATTTAATGCAGCAAATTTAGCAAAACTCATACTGAGTTAGGACCTTTTTGGCTTGCTGCATCATACAAGTTATTGTTCTTTCATTACTTAGGTATTAAGTTGTTTGTAATATGCACATTTTTTTTTCGCTGTCAATTTTAATTTCCGTTTTGTGTCTGTTTTTCTTCTTTTGTTATTTCATATTCCTGTGTGTGCTCATAAACGTTTTATATAGCAATAGAGGCAACACGATTTGAATTCTCCCACAACGAGGTGCCGATGACCTCGTTGCTACATTTTGTTTTTATTCCACTGAACAAAATATTATAACGTGTTGTGTCATAGGTATTGAGGCACCTAACAACTGTGGCATTACTTTGACATGTGTGTTAAAAAAAGTAAGAGGCAGAAATGTGTGTATACGTTGCGTTGTCCCTTGTCAGTTATAGCGCGAGATCGTGTAATTTTAAATTGTATGAATGACTTTTATCAACCTACAGACATTATGGTTTTATACCAGACGGACCATTCGATTTGTTGGTAAGTCAATGATTCGATGCTCTATACTCATGGACATTAACGCTAAAAAAAGGTTGAATTAAAACAATATTCATATGAATAACTGGCCATATACCAGCGACGTTTAATCGAATTCTAAAGACGATTAAAATCATTCTTTTTTCGAATTAAATGTTCTGTGGTATTCTACCACAAAGAGAATGTAATCACTACGTTATTCTACCATTCTACAAACATTGTTATCATTAAGCCGAGTATTAGCTAGCTGTAACTGTAACGTGACAGATAAAGTAGCAAGGTTCTAGTGTGTACGCGTGAACTAGTCATCTCTCGCTGGAATGAGTACCTGCATGTAGAGATGGGAAAAATTGCTTAATTTGTAAACGTTAAAACGTTGTGCTTTTTTAAAAAAGCGTGCTTTTAAAGCGCTTTTTACTTTGAAGCTTACAAAATTGTTTAGAAAAACGTTTAAGCGTTTAGACTTTTATGTTAAAAAATACTTGCAACGTGGTGTTGATAGCGAAAAGCAACAGTTTTAAGATAAGTTTATTGCAAAAAAAAACCGAGTTTTGTTTTTATTTATACAATTATTATTGACATTGACGAACATTGACGAATTAATTTCTTTAGGAAACGTAGATGGCGGGACTTGAAACATTAGCACGTTGTAAAAAATCAAATTGTTGAGTATTGAATTGACCAACGAGTATTGAATTTAACTGCCTCCGTGGCCGAACGGTTACCATACCGGACTGCCACGCAGGGTTCGATTCCCGGGCCGGGAGAAATATTTGTATGGCCTACATTTATTTCTCTCGTGAGTTTGGGTGTAATTTGTGGTTGTCTATGTGTGTGTCCATGGCACCCGCGACACAGGGTTTCCCTAGTGTGGGGCTATGTTGAGTGTGTGCGTTGTTATTGTTATTATTATTAAAAAAACGCTTACGCTTAAATTGAAAAGCGTGCGAAGGTATGTGCTTATTTTAAAAAGCAATATTTTTAAGTGCTTTTCGTTTAAGCGTTGAAAACTTACTACTTAATAAAAAAATTAAATTTCATAGGTACGCTAATTACACTTGAAATGGTCGTATTATATTGAAATTGCTAATAATACTTGAAATGGTCTAATTACACTTGAAATGGTCGTATTGATTAAATTAAATACCGCTCACTCGTAAGGCAGATTCCCCTGAGAAGAATAAGCAAGAAACTCTAGGAGTTGATTTTTTTAAATATACATTTGAATACATTTATCGTTATAATATTTGATTTAAACATCTTAAATTGTGACTTTCTGCAAGAGCTAACGGGTCACTATTACGATTTTTGTCATCCAAGTACACAGAAGCTGTATACACATACATAAAGTTTTTGTTTCACTATAGTTTTAGACTTATAAATGGCATAATTTGAATATCAATCTGAATCTTATTATAGAAGCGTGAATTTGTGTTTTTGCGAAGACGACTGTCAAGAACAGGTAGTTTATTTTTATTTCTCGTATTAATGTTATGTCTGTCGTTATTTTTCTTAAAAAAATACTACCTATTTTTCTTAATATAAATTACGTTTTCATAAAATGTACTATGACGCTAGTGTAAGAATGTTAATCTCTTTAACCTTGTCTCTCAAAGACACTCTGGAGCCTAGTGGTCGAGTGATTTGCACACCGCTTTTCATGGTGTCGCCATCTCAGAGGTCCCGGGTTCGATCCCCGATCGGGTTAGTGTAGAAAGTAACTTTTCTGTATTGTCTCGGGTCTGGGTGTTTGTGGTACCGTCGTTGTTTCCGATTTCCATAACACAAGTGCTTTAGCTACTTACTTTGGGATCAAAGCAACGTATCTGATGTTGTCTAATATTTATTTATTATTGTAAATTGCCCTAACCGCATGTTTCTGCAGGACAAAGATTCTATTAACGTCGGCGGCATTACCCCAAAGTAAAAGGTTGGTGTGAAACATTGACTTACAATTATATGGACGTCGGGTCCGCGCTAAAAAGTGTCCGCACTTGTAAGGCGCTAAAATCGTATACAGAGCGCCAAACTCCGCTTTAGTCTTCACTTGTTCGACTGACAGCGCGATACTGCGATGACATTACAATTTAAATTTCGAATAGGTTGACTTGGGACATTTTTTTCGTGGTTTTTGTATTAGACCCGTCGTCCATTTATTTGTAAGTCAATGGTGTGAAAACTTTTTAGGACAGATTCTATGAACGAAATTAGTCGATGACACACGATGAGTTTTAAAATGTCATATGTTTTATGTAGTTAGATAATAAGTTGAAATATACAGGTAAGGTACAATAAAAGCTTAAATATTAGAAAGTAAAACTGATGACCAATAAACCAAGATGCTGGCAGCGTTCCCCCTTTGTATGGCTATATTAATGCGTTGGGCAAGGTAGCCAGGATTTTTTGGACAAAATTTAGTACAGATGAAGGGCACCGGGTACCATGGGCCAAGAGTTTCGACTCCAAACCCCGGAGCGAGGTACTTAGTACTTTTTACTCTTTCCGCCAGCTCAGCTGCTCTTGCGGCTGTGCTGGAGATGGGATGGGGCAAGTGTGTCGGTACACGTGCCGTCGATTCGTGAAGTTAGTATTATTCTTATGACAAAAATTGTTAACAAACTTTTTTGTCATACTGTCTCAATGACCTTAGACCATGAAATACCTAACAAGGCCGAATAAATTGGCCACTATCCATAACTGATTATCCTCATACTTCTACATTATATACAATTTGGTCACTATATAAAATACTATAACGTACAGAAATGTTCTTCATGAAAAGGTTAAGGTGGTGATAAAATAAGTTTCTTGGTTGCACAATTGTGTTCTGTTTTGTATTTGATACTGATTATTTAATCGACCTCGGTGAACCCACGGTTGACATTTCTAAATTAAGTTCTATGTAGTTCCCACGGGTGAATTTCTAATGCTCTATGGTACTCATGGTAAAGGAAATTATCCAGTTTCGGATCAGGCAGTTGGTGTGGTTGAAAAGGAAATTTCGAATTACGAACACGTTATCGAGTTCTTTGATTTTCACGACCGTTAACACTTTGAACAAGTCTAAAAATTATTTAAAAAGCAAAAACCCGACTACAAAAATATTTAGCTGGAAAGAAAAAAAAATATTCCTCCTCACTATTTTCATTATTTTTTATGGCCAATGATATTCCCATATTACAACCAAGACGATTCTAACGATACCATCAAGTCAAAACAAATCCATCAAGCCGTTTAGGCTGTACAGCTTGAAAAATAAATGGACGTACATACATACACTTAACAAACATAACCCTCCCGCAATCGGGTAAAAAGAAGCTATTATTTCGAATCATAATCGAGTTTTCTTCAAATAAATGAGACCTGTTACCGAAATGTTGGTTTGTTTTAAGATTTAGTTTGTTTACGCAACTTAGATCCGAAAAAAGCTTTCATTTCCAATGCGGACACATTAATCATATTTCTTACAAAATAAGTAGAGAAATGTTATCAGTTGTCCGGGGTCAACGTGCTGTATATATTAACTATTAAGAACAATGATAACTTTCATATCAGTAAACAAAATGGCGACTGTGGAATTGTTTTTCGGTGTAAAGATTATTCGTCTAATATACACAAAATTATGCCTGCAGACTTAAACACACTGACTTTGTTTTTTGGGCTTACGTGCACAAAAAACAAAGTCATGTAATACCATATTAATAACATTAAACTATTATGTACTAGACAAATACTTAGATAAATACATATTTCATAATATAATACCTATAAAATGGATGGAACAGTAGATGAATAATGCTCCTTAACTCTCAATTTAAAAGTAGCTAACGATGTACTTTCGTGAACAAAAATAAGAAGTGCGTTACAAAGTCTGACCGCATGAACAGTGAAGGAATGAGAATAAAAACCGGAATTGAAGGAAGGGAAAGATAACTGGGACCTAACGAGAGAGCGACTGGGTTTGTTCTGAGACCTGAGAAAGCTGAAACGCTCATTCAGATACTCGGGAGACAGAAGTATAAGAAGAATATTAAAGAGAACAGAGACAATACGGAAATTCCTGCGGAGATTAATGGGAAGCCACTTGAGTTGACTTCGATAGTGTGAGTTCAAATTTACGAAGGCCAATGATAAACCTGATACACAGATTTTGCAACCGTCCAAGCTTATTTAGCAGCTCTTCTGTAGCATCCAAATAGCAGGAATCAGCATAGTCTAAGAAGGGTACAATAAGAGATAGAGCTAAATAGATCTTAAATTTTAAAGGCAAAAAGACGTTTGAGCGAGTGTAAAGAGAAATGGACTTTTCGACTGACTTCATTAATATGAGGTGACCAAGCCAAATTGTAATCTAAAAGCACATCAAGATTAGTTGCAGTGGGTGCATAAGCTGTAGGCGTAAAGTTATATTTTATAAGTAGAATAGAATTTAGATCCAATGTGCAGCGCATATGCCCACTTCCCACAATCATAGCCTGCGACATTTTGGGATTCACCACCAAGCCAAAGGACTCAGCCCAATGGGCGATACTTCATAAGTCAGCGTTAAGCGCTTCAACGGCTGTAACAATATCAGATGCTTTAAAACTTCGGTAGAGCTGCAAATTTGCAGCTCTCCAATGAAAGGTAGAAGACAAAATTGAAGTGACAGAGTAATTAGAAATAGAGAATAAAAGAGGAGAAAGAACGCCACCCTGCGGGACGCTCGTTGCTAAGTACCAATCTGACGAAGGCTCATCAGAGCGAACACACTGCAGACGGCCTCTAAGGTATATGTACTCTTAACTATGACTTTAATATCCAAGTTACGTACATCCGTGAATGTTTGTTAATACCTATCGTTAACAGTGAAGGAAAACATGATGAAATTTATCCATAGTTGGTGATTTCGTACGTCTTCTAAGGGTTGCGAAACTTCTTCGACATATAAGTTTCATCACATGTCGAAGAAGTTTCGCAACCCTTGGAATCACATATCGGAGAAGTTTCGCAACCCTTAGAAGACGTATGAAATCACCAACTATGGATTGTTTAGTTAGGCATCTCTTTAGGGGAGACCCGTGCCCAGCAATGTCATCTATAATGGGTTGGTAATGACGAAATAATACACGTTTCATATGTTGGGAGTATTTAAGTTGTAACATTAATATTGTGTGATGGCTCTGTGGCATCGAGTACATAATCAGAAATAGAGACGAAATAAGGGCTGTCTATCCCTGGGAACTCATCAGACAAATGAGTCTTATATCACTTTTAAATATCAATCTCGTTTGCACTGAAATCACAAATTAGATTGCTGAAATAGTACAGTGCCAACAACTGACCTGTGTCTACGTCTCCGTATATTCCAGAAATATTCTGTATTTATGTTCCATTAGGTGGTGTGGGAAAACAGCAAAATATCAACACATTTCATCGGCAATGAAATACGTAATTTTTAAATTTTCGTCGATTATAGCAAATCTCAAGTTAAACTGGTCGATTTGAAGTGAACTGATTGACGTCAATTGTTCCGAATTCGGGCTAGCCAATCGGAGCACAGGTGTCACCGTAATGATTTGGCGGAATAGTTTTCAAACAAATTAAATAACATTTCGTCTCTATTTCTGGTTATATACAAACTGTGGCAACATTTTTTATTTCTTTAGTTTCGATACCCCCGCAATAAACAAGCTGTTTTAGATAATAAGTTTTATACTCTAACATACCGAGGTCTTCAACAGCCATCCAGCAACTTATGCAAACAAAAGGCAGCTGTATACAATGGTCCTTCGAAAACAAAAAAGGAACGTATCGCCGTAATTTTCAAGCAATAGTGATGCTCAAACCAATTAAAATTTCGTAAATTAAAAAAAAATATTAGCGTCAATTGATACCCACAACCTAACTAAACAAAACTCTCGCTTTTTCAAATTAAAACTTAATTTCAGAAACATTAATGACAAAAAAGTCAACTTTCAAGAAAACTTGAAAGTTGACTTTTTTGTTTAGTGACTGTATTAATTTCAATATCCGATATATCGCATACTGAGAAAGATAACATCACTAAACAAAAAACTATTTTCTTTAACGTTATCTTGGATTGGAGAGTACGAAATCCCGTGTACGTTGTTTGCCTAGAATTTGCTACACGACGTAATGACGTTATGCTGTATAAGGAGAACGGGGCATAGGAGACAGCGCGATACTGACTTGAAATATTAATATTTGGTAGTAACAGAGACCGCTGAGTTGTAAAACAATTTAATAGTAACTCCGTGAAGTATATCGTTATTTTTGGATAGTGTCGTTTTGCATTAAGACTAATAACACAGACTATTCTTCCGTTACTAATACAGCACAGGATTGCTGAACTAGATCTACTCTGGTTAGTGAATAAGTTAGTAGAGTAATTTGTAATTTTAATGGCATAATTTGTTTTTATGAATTCTTTGTATATTGTATAATAAATGAATGAATGAATGTTAATTGAAATGAAAAGATTATGAGGAATAGTGATACTTAGGCTCAATTTATATCGCGCTATATTTATATTTCAATTTATATTGAATTCTCGCATATTCGAGAATGCTCGCGCATTCCGCGACAGATTTTGGCTCGTATCTAGTTTGCACGTTACTCTATTGATCATAAAGGTCATTATGCTGTGTACGATATCGTTACAAAAATTCGCTTCCGTTCCGCGACAATATAAATTGAGCCTGAACGAAATTCTCCAAAAATACATTTATTTTATTGTGGTAGGTGAAAATTTGTATAAGACTTCTAAAACTATGTAGGTTCCCTTTTATTTTATTTGAAAACCGCATTCAAGAATCTTCACTGAGTATGAAATTGCAGTTATATAAATTTTCAGAAGAAGACACTCCAAGACGCGTGCAGGCATTTGAGATGTGGTGCTACTGTCGCATGTTGCGCACTGGTTGGACACGTAGGGTCACAAAGGAAACCGTGCTTCAGCGTGTTCATATCTATCAAAGGGCGCTAAACAGAGTATCTTGATCACGTGATCAGGAACAAAAGATACACGCTGCTACAGCTAATAATGATGGGCAAAGTGAAGGGAAGGAGACGCGCTGGGCGAAGAAAGAAATCGTGGCTGCGGAACATCCGGGAGTGGACCGGCATTGCCTTCGTTGAACAGCTGTTTCGGCTGGCTGCTGATAGAGACGGATACAGGAAGCTGACGGTCAACCTTCAGCATTGAAGAGGCACTCTAAGAAGAAGAGAAATTTTCAGAACTTTAATTGATCATTAGTCAATACCCAAAATCAAAAATTTTGCATTGTGTTACTGTCATTCTCACTGTGCGATATTTATACAATTCATGCTCGTTCATGCAGGACATATCCTGCATATAGAGTTTTATATCCTTGAGCATTTATATCAATTTATCAACCCACTCTAAGCGGTCATCAATTTTTAAGGTATTACACATTAACGTCGCTTCTTACTAACAGACTGAATTGTTTTCGTAACTTTATTTCATATCGTTGACCTTATGTTTTTCTGTTGGCTTATAAATTCTTTTGCAATTTGAAGTAAGAAGCGTTGTACCTACGTTAATATAATTTCTGTTTACAAAATGTTTTGTAAACAGAAAGTTTACATTATTTTCTCAAGGTCGTTTTGTGAAAATCATTTACATATCTCTCATTCTTACTAATTATACTAGATTCAGAGAGACTCATTAATTATAATATGTTTACTGTTAAACATTTATCCTTGTCGTCGTTATAATTTTTAAATATTTTATCTTTTAATGCTGCCATTTTACTGAAATATCTAAAAACTATAGTGTAGAGGTACTTAGTTTTTATGTAATGTTTCACATCGAGTTTTTAGGTTTTCGCGGTTAGTTGGTACACACAGGAAGTATAATGTTTTTTCAAATTAAAATCGCGTATATTTCAAACAAATCAACGGATCAGGCTCTTTTCGAATAAAATTTAAGCCACGACGGAAATAGTTGTTATTTTAAATAATCCATTATTTAATGTGGAATGTTCGAGACAAATAAATAAATTTATGTAATATTTTAACCAATGATTCCTTTTTGTGTGTGATTTTTGTATTTAATGATATGCGTAAAAACATACAGGTCTTTGTATGGTTTTTATGTTACTTTGTTAAGAGCACGTTAAGTCGCGCTCGACTTTGAACTTTGAACCGCTCTTATACCAAGCTCCATAGAGTTGAATTTAAATTTTAAATGACAAACTTGTCGTGCTCTTGACAAGTACTGAGTAAACATGTGGAATTAGGATGCGGAATAGGCAGTCTACTCGTATTTATCCAAACTTGAAGTAATAAATATAGAGTAAATAATACCTCCCACTGAAATGTCGAAATGATTAAAAATAAAAGATATAAAATAGTTATATTTTTAATAAAAAATTACAAAACTGTTCTTTTAAATACACTACTGTAGTAGAGATTGCTACTCTAGACCTCAAAATTATATACAGTACAGTAGAGTATCTCGAGCTTCATGTCGCTCTCGCGCATGTCGCACGTGTTGTATGTTTAATTTCTTTGAAGTTTACGTAAATATAGTCTATCTATTTCGTCTATTCTGATCTTTAGTATTAAGTTAATAAGTCATTATTTTGATTTAGGGAATTCTATTATTAATATATGTATATGACCAATGCATCGTGTAAGGTGTAGTATAATAAATACATACGTCGCGCCATTGGTGTAATAGAGCTACATCAGCAAAATGACAACATTTCTGGTGAGAGGTTTCAAGATTCGATCGTGTATGGAGTACTGCTGCCACCTATGGGATGGCTCTGCTAAATACCAAATGGCCACCTTGAATTCACTTGAAAAGCGTATCAAGAGACTTATATCGGTGTTTTTTTAATATACCATGTGATGAGACGAACAAGTTAAGCACCTGGTGGTAAGCGACATGCCTGTTCATAACAGTTACAGGACTACTCAGAGCTTTAAATCGCAAGGTCAGAGGGGCTCTGCCACTGCGTCTGCCGCCCAGAGACATAAGTTGACAAGTCCTGTGTGCCTGTAATTCGAACAGCACTCTTATCCTTCAAAACCGGAACGCAGTAATGCTTACATTATTGTTTGGCGGTAGAAATATGTAAAGTGGCAGTACTTCCCTGGAGCAAAATGAACCGTATTGGTACGGGAATAATTTAAGATGGGGAAGTAGTATCCACTCATAAGAGAATTATAAAATTTGGAATATACAGAATTTCGATACGGAGGTACATATAATGAACACTACGTCAACTTAATGTTTGGACCTTTTCTGTTTTTGTTTCGTTTTTCGTTTCTTTATTGTTTTTCACAAAGTTCGATGATGTTAGTAAATAAACGGGCTGTTTACAAAAATGATAGAAAATGACCAAAAAATAAAGGCGTGGTGGAAGTTGGAGGTATCGATTCGGACCTTTAGTTATTAGTATTATTTTTATGACTCATGTGATAAAAGCATTTTGTCGTAAGGATTACATATTGTGGCTTTATACCAGGGGTACTAATTCAGTTCCACCCTCAATGTTCGGCTTATTCCACCCCTGGTTTTTGTTAAAATACCAAGGGACTGATGCTAAGGGACACGCTTGTTCATAACAGTTGCAGTGCCAGTCAGAACTTTAAACCGTAAAGGTTGAGGGTTATGCCACTGCGCCCGTCACCCTGAGACATAAGTTGACGAGTCTCATGTGCCTGTATTTTCATCAACACCCTTACCCTTCGAAACCGAAACACAGTAACTCTACTGCTAATAAAACATTGTCACTATTTTAAACGTTATATCAATGACATTAGTTAAGTACAATTTTGAATAGAAGTGTTATATTTATACAACGACGTTATAGACGCATTAGATGTAAGAAGTGCTGAAAAAATTTCCTGTATATTTAATAAACGATTATCATTAATATCAGGTTTCTTACCACGGTATGACTTCTTTTTATTTGTCTTTTTCTTTTTCCTGTATATTTAATACAGTCATAATGCTATACACAATATTCTCATAATAATATAACATTAGATAATAATTTCAAAACAAGTTAACATTAGGAATAGCAACAACTTATTCACACAAGTAAAATCCTCAAAATTATGTACCTAGTTTTTTTCGTCTGATCGTTAATTTTGCATTTGGTAATAAAATAAAAAATTACGTCTGTCATTTTTTTTTCATTATTTGTATTAATTTCCTAGTAATCATTGACTTACAATTATATGGACGTCGGGTCCGCGCTAAAAAGTGTCCGCACTTGTAAGGCGCTAAAATCGTATACAGAGCGCGACACTCCGCTTTAGTCTTCATTTGTTCTACGGACAGCGCGATACTGCGATGACATAACAATTTAAATTTCGAATAGGTTGACTTGGGACATTTTTTTCGTGGTTTTTGTATTAGACCCGTCGTCCATTTATTTGTAAGTCAATGCTAGTAATACATACTTTTGGGAGTAGACGCTCAGGTTTGTCGAGTGGTTCAAGGTCGATTTTGCGTTTTTGCATAATATTTCGTAAACTTTAGGCACAATTCTTATTGCGGCGGAAAGGAATAATAATAACGCACACGCTCAACATAGCCCCGCACTAGGGAAACAGGTGCCATGGACATACACATAGACAACCACAAATTACACTTTTTTCTCTCGCTCGGCCCGGGAATCGAACCTGGGACATCTGCATGGCAGTCCGGCATGGTAACCGTTCGGCCACAGAGGCAGTTAATGGAAGCGAATTTTTGTAACGATGTCGTACATAGTCTAATGAACTTTTCTCGTATATACATTTGTCGTATGTAAAATAAAGGCACCTAGAGGAGAGACCGAGAGAGGTTGCTGGATAGTTCTCGGAGTTATACACCGAACTTTTGAAGTACAAGGTCCTCTTGGTTGATTACCTACTTGTTCACGGGGAAAACTATTTATCATGATGATTTTCACACTAAGTCGAAACGATATTAGAACCTGAAAGAGCATTTTAGGAGGATTCCAATGATATAACTATGTCTCAGTTTGGTGCAGTGAGTGCTGTTTATGTTACGGAAGCGATTTGACAATGTTGTCAGTCGATCGAGACTTTCAATATTACACTTTAGGGTCGATGTGTACGTACAAACTAGATACGAGCCAAAATCTTCCTCGTAATGCGCGAGAATTCTCGAACATGCGCGAGAATTCCGAGGAAGTTTTTGGCTCCTATCCAATTTGTACGTTAGATAATTTATCATAAAGTTCATCATGCTATGTACAATATCATTACAACATACAAAAATGCGCTTCCATTCCGTTCGCTATATAAATTGAGCCGTTGACAACGTTTTATTTTAGTTTTTGTAACGCATATTATGATGTTTTTGCTACCTTCTCAAGGCTAAACATCTGTAGCCATTATTTACTATTTTATTGACAGTGTCGCCACTATTCAGGAAACGTTTACCTATAATTGGCTACTGTAGCCATCTAAGGGCGTCATGTAAACCGCACGAACAACCGCAGCTTTCATACTAAATAATATCAGTCACTGTAGCCAACATCGACTAGGATGGTATTATTTTTGTTTGGGTAATTTTCAAGTTAGGTTTTGACATTGAGACACACTGTTTTGAGACTTAGATTTTTTTTACAAAACAAAACTAATGCCATTTGAAAAATGAATATCGTATACCTATTGTTTAGTTCAGTTGATATTAAAAATAATCATTAGCATATGTAAAGTACCTATCAAATACAGTGGTTTTCTTGTAAAATTTCGAGGTAAGTTTGTGTTTTTTTTTCTATTGTGAAATTTTTTATAGAAGCCACCAATTATGAGGCCAAATTTGACAGCTAAAGAAGGCGATAGTATGTAACTTTGAATGCGACCTACGAAACAATAAACAAACAATAATTAGCATAATTGAGTTTAAAAAAATACACAAATTTTATTGAAACATAATATGAGTAACATAGTTGAAGTACTTTTCGCACGAATTCCTAAGTAAAATGCAATTTTGAGTTATTTTTATATATTTATAAGCTATTTTTTCTTTTGTAAGCATTTAGTCGCCGAATTTCACCGAGTCACTGCGATGTCTCGGTAAAAATATTAACTTAATGTAGTTGTTTTATTGATGAACATACTTATTTACGCTAAATTCTCGTAATAAACCATTTATGAATATAATAAAATCAAAATTAAAAGAATGAGCTACAATTCATCGGAATGCGGGACAATTTTACGAAAATAAGAGGAATTGCAAGAAATTCTGTAAATGAACTGGTTTAACTGAATTGCACGATTTGGCCTTTTAGGCCCTCTGAACAACAATGAAGCGAAAAATAATCTAAACAA
>NW_020653851.1:2061899-2066616 GCF_003589595.1 Hyposmocoma kahamanoa | reverse complement strand
ATGTACAAAGGAACAAAGGTTCGTAACAGTTCCATTGTTACCAACAAGACAGGCTCTGATGAGGGGATCCTGTGGAAGCCGATAAGCAAATATTTGAGGTCGTTCTTTTTTCAATGAAAAAGTTACAATTTTTGTGATAATTGAATAAATTGATTGAATTGAACATTGACTTACAATTATATGGACGTCGGGTCCGCGCTAAAAAGTGTCCGCACTTGTAAGGCGCTAAAATCGTATACAGAGCGCCAAACTCCGCTTTAGTCTTCATTTGTTCCACTGACAGCGCGATACTGCGATGACATTACAATTTAAATTTCAAATAGGTTGACTTGGGACATTTTTTCATGGTTTTTGTATTAGACCCGTCGTCCATTTATTTGTAAGTCAATGGAATTGAATGAATAATTTGAGAACCGAATTCGATGATTCTTTTTTTTAGAAATTGGGTAGGTACCTCACTACTCAATAGTAGTCTCATTCAAATTTGAACAAAATATTCCACTGTAAGAGTGGCAAATTTGGGCAATCCAGTTTATTGGGTTTCAACCACTTTTCGTTAACCGATTTCAATAAAAATGATGTAATTTTAATAAAGCAGTTTTTTGTTAAAAGATGTAAATTTAAATGTATAGTACGAGATATTGATTTGTGTTTTCTGGGACCTTTGTTTTTTTGGGAATCATATGCAAAATACACTCGTAGACACAAAAAAGTCGCAAAAAAGACCGAAACACCGCCTATGGCGCGAAAAACACAATCCGTCTGACAGACGTTAGTCTATGGTTAAGGAGGCGTGCTTTAATTGCTATTTTTTTTGAAAATGCCAACATGATGTCTGATGATGATAATCGTGGTAGCAAAATGGTTTGACATAGCGTCCCTCAAGCAGTTGCCGTGAGTTCAAAACCGGGTTTGAGAGTCTCGGAATTTAATTTGAAATTTACCACGAGCTTCCCGGCGAAGAAAACGTCGTGATGAAACCCGGACGTGCAGAAGGTTCACAACCCTCAGGAAACTGTGCAGTGGAGCTCCTTGTGAAAGAGTTCGTCTATGGAACTACCTATTTCTGCCGCCAAGCATTAATGCGAGCATTACTGCGTTCCGGTTGAGACTTATCAACTTATGTCTCAGTGTGACGGGCGCAGTGGCGATAACCCTCAGATCTTTGCAATTTAAAGATCGGAGTGGCACTGCACCTGTTATGGACAGGCGTGTCACTTACCACCGAGTGCGCGACTAGTTCGTCCCTTGACTTGGTCTCATATAACGCACACACTCATAGCCCCGCATTAGGGAAACCCTGTATCGCGGGTGCCATGGATACACACATAGACAACCACAAATTACACCTAAACTTACAAAAGAAATAAATGTAGCCTTACAAACATTTTTCTCGGGGCGGGAATTGAACACGGGACCTCTACGAGAGGAGACCCGTGTCCGGCATCGTGTAAATAAGTTGTTGACGATATGATGTCTATATTGTACATTGTGATGTATGTAGTATAATAACGCACACACTCAACATAGCCCCGCACTAGAGAAACCCTGTGTCGCGGGTACCATGGACACACACATAGACAACCACAAATTACACCCAAACTCACGAGAGAAATAACTGTAGGCCATACAAATATTTCTCCCGGCCCGGGAATCGAACCTGGGACCTCTGCGTGGCAGTCCGGCATGGTAACCGTTCGGCCACGGAGGCAGTTTACCTTACATCGTGCCAATTGCCCACTTGATTGTCAGTTGTTAGGGCAATTATTTGTTAAAATGGTTCGTTCTAGAATTAACTACTCTCAATTACTAGGTAGACGCTTTTGTAATTCAGTCTGGGAGCATAGTGTTTTGGTATTGTGTACTGCGTATAATAATAGAATCCGTCTCACTACTGAACATGGCTTTTTGATCGACTTAAAAAAAGGGAGGAGGTTCTCTATTAGACTGTTTTTTTTTGTATATATGTTACGCGATAACTATTTGTGAACCGATTTTTAATATTCTTTTTTGTTACAAAGAGGGTACCTCATAATTTATCTCATTTAAATTTGAAGAAAATACTCCACCTCTAAGGGTGGCAACCTAAGGGATGAATCCAGTTTCGCGCACTTTCCGGTAACCGAATTCAATAAAACTTGGCAAATATTCTATATATAAATTCTATGAACTTTGGAGGTCAGTTTTTTTTAATACTTACTGTAACAATAATAATAATAATAACGCGTAACAATACCGCCTCTCCCATTTAAAAATTCAAAATTAATCTTTTAGGCCTTGGGAGAGGCGAGAGTTTAAAATAAATACGATAATAATAATAATATTGTGTATACACTCATAGGCCCGCACTAGGGAACCCGCACCCCGTATTGCAAGTGCCATGGACACACACTTAGGGTCGTATTCCAGAACTCTACTCAATAGCACTGAAAAAGCTACGCAGTCAGCACTGAAAATTATACTCAAGTCCTTGCCATTAGGGTAGTATTTCCAGTGCTTGATATCATACTCAAGTCTGCTCAAATCCTGACTTGAGCATTGAGTACAGTTCTAGAATACAACCCTTAGACAACCACAAATTACATCCAAACTCACGAGAGAGAAATAAATGTAGGCTATAAAAATATTTCTCCCGGGAATCGAATCTAGGACCTCTGTGTGTCAGTGCAGCATGGTAACCGTTTGGCCACGGAGGCAGGAAGACAATATCGTGATCTAAACTCATTTTCTCCTCAATGTTGAGTTACCTTCGTTAATGTTGTCACTATATAGTAACCATTTTTTATCTACGTTTAAACAGCAACAGATAAGACTTTAGTTATGGAAGAGTACAGATACTTATACTTTATGTTAAAAGAGCAAAAACCTAGGTGTCAGCTTCCTAGCGAATAACGTTATCCGTGTCTGCTAAAATAACAAGACGATGATGATCTCTTAAAACATTATGTACATAATGTTACAGTCATAAACGGCGCATAAAAATAACCACAAAGACGTGTAGGCCTAAAACTATAAAATACACGCGATTAAACCATTTGTACACGTCCTAATTTCTGAACGAATCGCAAACTCAAAACAACCGGTCGGTCAGTCATTCGCGCCGGTCGCGAGGAAACGGACGTGTTTCCGAACGAGGATTCCAAATCTGAACATAGTTTATTTTTAAATTTATTCTCAAGGTTGTTTTGAGTGTATCGATCTCTTTTGTTTTTAGTTTTATAGAAGACTTAGAAAGGTAAGATATTTAAAAAATATATTTTATAAGCGCCTGTTTCTGATACTTGTTTTGAAATCAATAAGTAAATAAAACTAAATAACAGCAATACATAACAGATACTACGTTATAATACTAGTAACCGAAAATATCTATTACTTAATTAATAATAACCGTTTTCGCATAGAGTATACATTTATAGGAGTAGTTAGGCGCTTTACTGTGTTCTATAAATAACTTACTAAGAGATAAAGTACCTGATATTGTGTTACTTTTCGACGCTAAACAAAGCAGTAATATTTTGTATGAACAAACGTCCCGCTACTGGGAATGGGTCTCCGTTAAGGAAAATTTATAGTGGCATTTACCTCAGTGCGGTTTGAGAACATCGTGAAGTTCGAATTGATTCTAATGTAAATTGATTCTCGATGTAAAAAAACCTGCATTTTTTTACAAAAAGAAAAATACGAGCGCGTACACGTGCTACACACAGCCAAAAGTAAACTCTAAATTTGATGTAAAATTTTTCGTCTTTCGAGACTTTATGTTTCAATTTTTGTACAATCAAAACTTATTTTGTATTAATCGGTATCCATTATATCTAATTAAATTAAAAAACTATTCGAGTAAAAACTGTAAGTACAAAAACCCGCTATCTTTTTTTTCACATTGTCATATTATGTCTCCAAATTTGTGGGTACACAAGTATGTGTCTCTTTTCTGACTTTTTTCAGTTCAGCACTTCACATTTTAAACTGCAGATAAAGTCACTCTATCAGTTCATATACATAAAAATAAGTAGACATACGACGATAAGTATATAACGTTGTTATATTCCACAATACATTTTCTATAAGGAGTAGGAAATGGTATAAATCAAAACGATATTTGTATTTATTATTATGGCAACTGATTACGAGTTAATGATAATAGAATTATAATAGAATTCGAACGTACCTACCATTGTATGTATCATTCATTATGTATGTAATAGAAAAAGGTTTATAATTTTGTTTATTGATTTCTTTTCAGCTAACATAATGGCTTCGCCGTCAACGGTGAATAAAAATGGAGAAACACAAAACCTCATGGAAAAGGCACCATGGTGAGTCATTGATTCATAACTAAAAAAAACAAAAGAAGTACATAACACACGTAGCTTTTACATTCAAGAAGACCTATACTAAGCTGTAGGATAGTTTGTTTTTATATTATTGTAAACGGCAAACACTCTCGTAGATAACCCACTAGCAGTGTAGATAAAGTGATAAGTGTATACATAAGCTGCTTTTATACTTAATATTACGATTTGGTACTGAACATCGCACTGTTAATACAATAGTGTGTTAACACAAAAAGTGTATTTTCTCAGAAACGATGAAAAACATTAAAATTTATATATGCCAAAAATATTTAAAAATAAAATGGAATAAATATTTCACATTTTTTAATAAGGACTATTTTAGCCTAGATCACATAAAGTGTGACTCATTAGGAGTCAAA
>NW_020653851.1:2027655-2061889 GCF_003589595.1 Hyposmocoma kahamanoa | reverse complement strand
TTGTTGGCGCTGTACTATATCAGCTTTCTAATTTGTGATTTCAGCGCAAACGAGAGTAGATATTTAAAAGTGATATCAGTACAGTTTGACTGATGAGTTGCCAGGGATGGATGGCGCTTATTTCGTCTCTGTTTCTGGTTAATGTAGTTAAGTTATAATACACCAAAAACAAACAATATTCGTTGCAGTTTTAATTTTAAATAAAGATTATTGTATAGAAAATGAAATGATAAAGATAAATATAAATTACCCCAACTACTTGATGCATAAAACGGAATATTTATCTATAGAGGTTTACCCCATAGAATAGATTAATCGAATTGGTTATTGCTTATCTCGCGTCAATACGTGTATGTATAAATTGTATTACAATGACCTTGTAAGCGGGTTGTTTTCTTTTGTTTTGAGTTTTGCATAATGTGTTTAGAGTCATTATTCAAGTTTCGTTTGCTATTGATTTTATGCTTTGTTGTTTTTTAATTTATTCTGTAGTCTTTTAGTAACTTAGTAACATAATAATTAAATCCTTTTTGTTAAGTTTAGTTTAAACGTATAGTTAAGGTTTTTTAAATTTTTTTATTTATGACTTATCAAGTGACGGGACGTGCAAGTCGTGCGCCTGAAGCTACACGCTTACAAACATTTTTAAAGTAAAAAGAAAAATATATATCAACTCGTTGAGAAAACCTGAAAAAATATTTCTCTAGATTTCTTTGTTATCGTGAGTAAAATCTTCAGCTAAAATATGACTTCTTGTTTTTGTTAACATCTTGTATCGAGTGACGAGACTGATTGCTAACAGTTTGACTGCATGTTTGCAGTTAATGCGTTAAGCCGTAATTATCTTCGTTGATAATGACTTCACGCTTTAAATGCATGCAGTCGATCTCGGCTGCACGAAGTCGTTTATCAGCTTCATGCAGTCGAGGACTAGGATGACGACTTCATGCATTAACTGCATGTAGTCAATCTGTAACTGCATCCGAGACTAAACAAATCTAGAAAATTTGGACTCATTTCGGATGTCGCTTGTGGACTAAGTCCGATTAGAATTCTAGAAAATACGAATATCGCTTGTGCACCTAGAGATAAAATGATCCCTGCTACATTTCGGACCATCATTTCCCGGATTCGGAACTGATACGAATCGGATGTATACGCTCGTACACGTACAGTGTTGTAGTGCCGCTCAAAGATTGAGAGTCGTATTCCAGAACTCTACTCAATGCTCAAGTCAGGACTTGAGTATGATTTCAAGCACTGGAATTACGACCCTAATAGCAAGGACTTGAGTATGATTTTTAGTGTTTTAAATCATACTCAAGTTCTGACTTGAGCATTGAGTAGGGTTCTGGAATACAATCCTTAAAGCGCAATGACCTGAAGGTTGACAAATTCCATGTACCTATAGTAGTTTCACCACTATATCTGCAAAATCGGAAAAAGTGATGCCCACGTTACTGCAAGGCGATAGAAATAGGTATCGTGGCAGTACTTCTCAGGACGTAGTCTTTTACAAGGAGCTATACTGCTATTAAAATACATAGAAATGCCACCGTTGTCTCTCTCTGATCTTTCACTCACTTATACATCTGTTTCATTCACATCTTTGTGATTTAAAGCTCTGAGTGGCACAATAACTGTTGCGTTAAGTTAAGCGTTAAGTTCGACAAACCCCAGGTCATCTATCCAGGATGCTGCGAGAGGCTACCCTAATTTCAACAGGGAAAATGGTTTCTCCATACCACCAGTTTGTGATCCAGTATTTCCTCTGATGAAAAATCTCCAGCGGATATAAGACTTAAGTATTAATAAAAAAAAAATATTTATTCCAATTACCATTATAATGATAATTTTAGAATGTTCTTTGGAAAAAAAAAACATATTTTTAATTGATAACTTTTGTAGAAATAGTGAAAAATAGGATGGTTTGCATTAATGTTAGACATAACTGGTTGATAACTTTACCATCTCAGACACCCGTGACCATGGGACCTGTAAAGGATCCGAAACGTTGGTTTGTTTGAGAAAACAAATATCCTACGCGATTTGGATCCGAAAAAAATAGTTTCATTTCCTATAAAAAAAACAACTTGTTTACTTATCTTAGAACAACATTTATTTTTAAAATAATTTAAACCGATAAGGGTATCGACATGATGTGTGGTTTATTATATTTGGAATAACAGTGATAATTCCGATTACGATTGTCAAATGTCATCTCGTAGATAGTTGTCATAAAAATAAAGATTACTGGGCTTATCGCGCCTTGCCTCGCAATTAAGAAGACGACGTTTGGAATCTCTGTGGTGACACGGAACTGTGCCTTTAAGAGCGGTTACACATGGCGACTTTTACCAGCGATGCAAATGCGATTCAAACTCGATTCAAACGCGATACAAATGTTTGAATCATTAATCGCCATTCCACCTTTTTGTCGGGTGACAAACTTTCTTGGTCTTTATTGATTCCTGGTTACAAACTTTTAAAATTTTCAATTTTTAGAATTCCCTTTCCTTCCACTATTTTTATGTTGGTTTGTTCCGACATCACTGCCATCAGAATTCTCGATAAATATTAAATATAAATACTGTATCGACGTCGATACGCTCAGCGGTAGGCACTTATCGCGTAACCTTGAGCGAGTGACGGAACCCTGGCTAAGGAACGAGTTAGCTTTCTTCCATAAAAGTTTTTACAAAACAAAGACCTTTGTTTTATAATGCCGTGACCACGGCCATCGAGTATATCTGGCTATATACTCGATAATCACGGCCCACCAAGTATAAAAACTATACCCTAGATTTATAGAAAAATATGGGTACTTTACAATAATATGTGTCGCTTTGTTGTGGGTACTGGGATTACGGAATTTAAAAAAATATACACTTTTATATAAAAAATGTATATTAGTGCAAGATATTTGTGTGTCTGATATTTCTTGTCGATCACCCAGAGAATCATTTCGGTCTTAATCCTGTTATAACTGACCGCGCAGTCAGGAGTGGCGCACGAGCAAAATATTGATATTTATTTTGACAGAAATCAGCTGAAATAACACATTTCTCGTTCAAATGATCGGTAAGGGTTGATCATTCCCAAATTGTTCTATGTAGATACCCACCTATTGTTCCAACTTCAATACGCAAATTTGTGATCAGATTTTTTAACGGATTTTAATAGTGGGTAAAGCACATTAATGCCGGAAATCGAAGACAAAACTATTTACAACTAAATATTTGCTGTACTACTATCGAGTTATGCTCAAATTTTATGATATTAATACAAAGTGTTTATTACTTTCGATTTGCCTTTTTACTGAATCGATTGGCTTGAAAATAACATTGAAGTAAATCGATACCAAAAATCGTTAGATCGTAATCGTACCTTAGTAGTGAGAATCCACAAGATTGCAAGGTGGATATTTATTTATTTATTTAATCAGACTCTCACAATAATGAGTACACTATAACTACACTATGGTTTTAAACTTAGTGTCCCATTACATAAAGGATCGTCATGTCTAACTGTGCTCGAGTACAATTATTGTAAGCTTAACTATAAGCTTATCACATCGCTTTCTTTATCATAGAAACGGAAGTACAAATTAGATAAATTTCACTCTGATACTCCTTATACAGTGTTATTGCTCGTGATAAGAAACAATGTAGCCTCAAATTTGTGCGACATCTTGGCCTATGGAAGAGTTGTTTACGTAATGCCTCTTTTACTTCTAAAAATATTTTTTTACAACGAAATTCAGAAATTGATTAAAACCGGCGCTTTGGGTATACACCCAGTTAAAACCCAAAATGCAAAAAATGCACTCTCGCGCACGTTGAGCTTGTACAAAGTACAGTCATGAAGCGTATTTACTCATTACCTATGAAATAATTCCTACGGCTTGCAAAGACTATTGGTAACTACTAAAAAATTCATCGATTCAATTGGAATCACGGTCCACAACCCTGCACCCTTGAAGGAAGGAATAGCATAGAAAGCCGCGGTTAAAAGGTGATTTAGTGCTAGGCGCATGCGCGGTTGAGTAACCTTTGCGCGCACGCTGGCCCATTGACCTCGTGTCGATTATCTGACAATGACTTTTGGTTTTATTCCCATTCGAAGGGCGACTATTTTGCGAGTAGATTGGTCTTTGTAATTTTTGGTTAAATTGTTTTCGGTTTTTTAAAATTTAGTCTAAAAGGAAGTTATTATATCATTTATTAAATATTCATATTTTTATAATCCCTTTAAATGGCATTCCTATTAATAGTAGTAGTACACTGTTGGCACACTAAATAAGCTTAATATTGAAAAGCAAAATAAAACAATTAGAGAAATACCTTCTTTCAGTCGTGTTGTAAAGGATACATTATTCTTTGCGATTGTTACACATAGGAAATGGAAATGTTTTTTGGGTCTAAATCGCGTATCTATATCAATGTTTCTGGGTATTTACTGACATGTCATAATGGTCATGACTGACTGTATCTAATATTAATTGCTTCTGGTGCCGTGGACTCCCCGGAACTCGTATCCAAGATTTCTCTTAGAGCCCCTACAAAATCCCTTAGGTTTAGTTCACTTTTGTGCGTACCTCTAGCCTCTTCGAATTTTCGGCGGAAAGCATATCTCTTGCGGGCGAGTAATAGCTTCAATGTATTGTCCAAGCATGTTGATATTGACCTTTTTAACACAACTGCTGCATCGGTGAAGCGTCTTATTAGTACTTTGTTTTTTAGCGACTAGGTATTTACTAAGTGTTGCGAAAATGTCATTACCTATATAGTATAGCTACTAGTTATATAGTTATAATTTACTTAATGTAATTTATTTCAGTTTTTACTCTGTAAGATAGCAGTTGTTCTTCCAATAAGTTAAAATAAAATAAAAATAAATAAATGCAAACCACTTTTTGTTCTGAACTATAATTACAAAAATTCTTTTTCTCTTCTCATGCTCTAAAAGTACGTTATTGTAGCCTTACGTAGCGGGTTTATAGTGCATCATTTTAATCCCTAGGGAGTAAAGTGCATAGTTTAATCCATAGGGAATAAAAAGTACTTAGTTTTTTAATTTACTCTGAGTGATCTAGACAAACTCAAACAGCCAGTACTTGCTCTAGTTTGTGACAAAAAGACTATGCCTGGTTTTAATTCCATGCCTTTTCCGCAAAGACGGTGGCGCTATATTATTTTTCACCTCACTAGGTCGGAAAGACTTCCTTGCCCATTATAAATCCCGCGCAAAAGCGTTTTTTCACGCTAGGGTGAAAAAAGTTTTTGAAATTCGAACTTGACGATGGACTGTGGTGCACCTAACTTTTTCTTTCGATGCAAAAAAACATAATGACATGGTCAAATACGCGATTTATCGTACATTGTTTATGTAATATAAATTCGTTAGTATAGAATAAAATATTCTTATTAATGTTGACAATTAGTAACGATAACTAATTTTTAGCCGACTTCAAAAAAAGGAGGAGGTTCTCAATTCGACAGTATGTTTTTTTCGTATGTATGTTACGCGATAACTCCGGTATCTGTGAACCGATTTACATGATTCTTTTTTGTTGGAAAGAGGGTACCTCCATAGTGGTCCCATTTAATTTTGAAGGAAATCTTCCACCTCTAAAGGTGGCTGTTCACGCATAAATATTCATTTTTATAAAAAGCGCCTAAATTTTATTATAAAGAGCAATTATTTTAATGGTTGATTTTGCTATTCTCTAATTCAAGGCGAACCGATTTTTATTATCTCCGTGTCAAGTCCCGTATAGTGGCGAACTAGGGGATAATCCGGGTTGCGCACTTTCCGGTAACCGATTTCAATAAAATTTGGTAATTATATGTAATTCCACGTACTTTTGAGGTCGGTTTTTTTGCTACTCTGTACTGAGATTATGTTTATTAAAACTGATTTGTTTATAGTTCAACTGTTTTTCTTTGATCTATCATTTTCCTCGCTGTGGTGAGGTGAAAAGTTATGTGTTTCGCTCGGCAACAAAGTTGTTTTGCGTCTCGTGACTTGGAACCGTCGCTAAGCTCAGGATTCTATTTTACAACATAAAAATGATGGGCTCCTTCGCTGGCTCAGGTTTCAATACAGGCTTCAAACAACAACTTTGCAGCCTTGCATAACAAATAACTATTCCCGCCTGAGTGCGTTGGTGTATGGACCATTTTAGTGACACGATGTACCTCTGAAATCGTTTCTCGTACTTAATTGACTATTTTTTTCTCCCGATGGAAGTGAAAAGAAATTTTTCACCTCAGGACTGAAAGCCAATATAAACCCTCAGTCGGGTGTATTTTGACCTGTTTTAGTCCATCGATAAAAAATATACTGTTTTTTAACATTTTTATTTTATACCTTCCAATTTACACTACATTCGATTTTCATAATAATTTTAATAAATCATTTATATAAATAATAAATATTAGACATCATCACGTACGTTGCCCTGATTCCAAAGTAAGTACCAAAAGCACTCGTGTTACGGAAATAGGAAACAACGACGGTAACACAAACCAAGACCCGAGACAATATAAAACATTTATGTTTTACATTGACCCGGCCGGAGATCCAACCCGGGAACTCAGAGATGGGAACACCATGAAAACCGGTAAGCAAGCCACGGACCACGTAGGTCGTAGTTTAATTTAATAATATGATTTTTTTTACTAAATTTAATTCATTAATTAGATATCCTTATGTTGTGTATATACCAAAGACTCGCACGGAGCGTTACGCTTGCACATTTATATGACGAACGTCTATGGAGTGGAATTCCTTTCCTGCAGACATATTCCCTGAACGCTCTAACCAGGAACTCTTCAAGGCGAGAGTGAATAGGCATTATTTGGGTGTGCATGCTCCATCGTCGACCTCATCGTACACAAATCGAAGAAATGAAGTCACAAAGAGCACTGCCTGAAGATATATCATTTCATGATGTACATCAATACACTGTGATGTACTTATTAGTAGTAGTCGGTATTATGGCAACAGCAATGTACACTTGCGCGTGGTTGTTAACGCAAAAAGTTTGACTTCATCAGGAAAAAGTCTAAATGACCTCATGTCTAGGGGCCCAAATTTACAACAAGATTTGCAATCACTAATTTTGAGATGGAGCGAATTGTCGGTCATAGACCGTACACCAGCCATCCAGACGGTTCACTGACTCGCACCTTTTTAGTATCCGTAGAGTACCTTGTGAAAGAGTTCGTCCAGGGAAGTACTGCGAACTTATCTATTTCTGCTGCCAAGCAGCGCACATTGCTGTGTTCCGGCTTAGAAGGGTAAGGGTGCTGGTGAAACTACGCGCACACGGGACTAGTCAACTTATGTCTTAAGGTGACTGGCGTAGCGGCAGCGCCCATAAGATCTTTGCGTTTTAAAGTGAGTGGACTTGTTCGTCCTGTCACATGTTATTTAGACTACTTCGAGGGGTCGTGCGGCGATTAAAAAAGTGCTCGGCAACTCGGCGATATTTAGGCTATTTTCGAAAAAGGAAAAGGCTTTATTTAATAAAATGTCTTTGGAATTACAAACTTGAGTGGGGAATAGAATTGCAAAACAAAGTACATATTTGGGAGTTTGAGTATTTCTACGTATGGGGAATTGGAGGAATAAATGAATTCATATTCCCCAATTCCCCGCAGCAAACAAAATGGCATTCTTTGAGTATTGAGGATTTTATGGTTTGGGCGAATATAGGCTACTTAGTACCCATAAATTGGCGAATTAATTTCGCAAAAGTCTAGCAACACTGCCTCCAACTCACCTGGAGTTGGAGGTCAGTGCTCAAGAGCTCTGTTAGCTCATTCCGTCCGCCACCTTGTACCATAGGACATTCAGACGTACTGCGGAATATCATCCAGATTTAGTCGAAGTCCTTTCAGGCGTTCTAAGCGCTTGGCGTCACGTTTTATTATGCACACAGGCCAGCAATGTAGTTTCCTGCCTGCGACTGTGTTTCCGAGCACATACAATATGAATATGTTCAGTAGCAGTAGAACTTCTTGTGAAAGAGTTTCCCCAGGGAAGAACAGCCACCTTACCTATTTCTGCCGTCAAGCAGTAATGTCAGCATTAACGAAATACGGAAACTTTCAGACGTCGAAACTGCTAGATTGGTTTATTTCAGCTACTTTCACAGTCTAATGACGTACGGCATTTTGCTTTGGGGAAATGCCGCCGATATCAATAGAATCTTTGTCCTGCAGAAACGTGCGGTTAGGGCAATTTACAATCTGGGCTCCAAAGTATCTTTGAGAGATAAGTTTAAGGAAATTAATATTCTTACACTAGCGTCACAGTACATCTACGAAAATGTAATCTATGTTAAGAGGAATAGTAATCTCTTTATGAAAAATATTGACAGACATAACATTAACACGAGGAATAAAAATAAACTAGCTGTTCTTGATAGTCGTCTTCACAAAGTGTCAAGTTCATTTAAAGGGCAATGTATACGCTTCTATAACAAGATTCCGGTTGATATACAAAATTTGCCACTGACGAGGTTTAAACTATAGTGAAACAAAAACTTTATATTAAAGGTTATTTTATTAATTATACAACTTCTGCGTACTTGGATGACAAAAATCCGTGGTAGTAACCCGTTTAGCTCATGGAGGAAGTCTCGGTCTCTTTAGTTTGAATGCAAAAAAAAAAATTGTAAATGTTGAATGCGTACAAATGTTGTTTACAAAGAACAACCCCTATAGTTTCTTGCTCATTCTTCTCAGGGGAATCTGCCTTACGAATGAGCGGTAGAGTTTAACCAATGTGACGATTTCAAGTGTAGTAGTGCTTAACTATGAAATAAAGATTATTTTGAATTTGATTTTGTTTTTGAAGAGTAATGGTGCTGGTGAATTTACAGGCACATGGGGCTTGTCGACTTATGTCTCAGGGTGACAGGCGCAGTGGCAGTCCCCCTCAGGTCTTTGTGATTTAAAGCTACGAGTGGCACAGTAACTGTTATGGACAGGCTTGCCATACCATTTTACCTTAGCTTACTACCAGGTGCTACTTCAGCTCGAATTAATTTTTCCCGTACTAATACGGTTCATTTTGCTTGGGTCGAGCAGCAGAGGAATTATTATTTATTTCTTTACAAACGAAATTAAACCCATTTGAAAAATATATGTCGTTTATACGTATTTTAGACGATATACATTTCTTGATACACATCTATTTGTTCAGTGATATATAAAAAATCATTGGTTTATGTAAAGTACTTATTGAATACAGCGGTTTTCTTGTAAAACTTCGAGGTAAGTTTGTGGTTTTTTTTATTATATCCTCAATTTTACTGTATATTTTTTTCAAAGTGATTGACTGAACACTTTTTTATATTATACGACACTTGAGGTGCTATAGAGTCTTAAGCTGCGACACCTTGGCTCCACGCAAAATAAAACATATTTACAACATAAATAAATACATATAATATACGTTCTTGCCTTTCTGCTTGACGTCCTCAACCAAGAGATCAAAATAAAGACGGGATTTTAAAATAAACCCGTTTTGTCTAGGCTATACCGCGTTTCGTCAAGTCGATATAACGTCAGCCTACGTAATTTCGAACAGTTTCCGCTAATTGCACAATGCACTAAGCATTGGTACCTACTATGTACACTAACTGCACAACATGCATTAGTGAAAGTGTTGCCTTTCTGTGCACTTGTTTAGGTAACTACGCTAACAGAAAAGTATTTGGTAAAATTTGGTATTCATTATGTTGATATAGAAGAAAACCGTTCTCAAAAATTTGTGGAATTACATCTATTTGTCAATTTATTGGAATCGGTTGACGGAAAGTGTGAAATCCAATAAACCGGATCCATTCACTAATTTGCTGCCCTTAGAGATGGAATATTTTCCTTAAATTTGAATTGGAACTCTTAACTCTTGGGAGGTATTCCCTTTCCAATTAGAAGTTCAGAATCATCGAAGTCGGTTCACAAATGACAATCGATTTGAGAACCTCTTTCTTTTTTTAAAGTCGGTTCAAATTAGCAAATTATACTGTGTTATAGACTAGTGTACACGAATATAAAGTGACATGTGGTACAACCGATCGTTTATGGACACGCGGCGCCGGCGCAGGCCAGATATGTTCTTCCTCGAGTGAGTACGCACAGTAATGATCTTTCCTTTAATTCTTGTTCTTATAACGCTTCGAAAAACCTATGTAAACTTTCTCCGGGATGCAGGTTTTACGGCCATGCTTTACTTTATCATTAATGCATGTTATAAATTAGTAAGTCTAACTGGGCAATCAAGTTGCTATTCAACATAGCCATAGCAATTTTTTGGTATTTATAACATGCAGCAGTTCTTCAACGGCGGCCGAACGGCGCCACCCAGCCCTTTATTTATCTCACGAGTTTGGGTGTAATTTTAGGTGTCTATGTGTGTGTCCATGGCACCCGCGCCTCAGGGTTTCCCTAGTGCGGGACTATGTTGAGTGTGTGCGTTATTATTATTAATGGCATATCGTTGGTGCGTGCACTAATATTTTGTTATTTTCAAATAATTTTAAATCTCTTTTTTCTATAAGTGGCTTTTAGATGCAAAGTTTATTTTATAATTGACGCTAAACAAAACTTCGAAAGATATTTCTAAACGTAGAACAAATAAGAGCCTTCTAAAGTTCTAAATTATATTTTTGTAATTTTTTGGGAATTTTTCCGGAAAAATTTCCACTAAATATATAAAATTTTTCGGAAAATTACCCAACAGTAAGCATATCTGACAAAACATTTTTTATAAAGATTTTTTTAAGAAAGCAAGTTCTTGTTATTGATCTTTTGTTAACAGACAACTTCGATCCATGTAGCCACAAACGTTCCCTATGCGTTTATTTTATTCTAAACTAACTAACATTTAATATATCTAGTTACTATGTATATCCAAGTAAGCAAAAAAGATCTCGCCCGAGATGATTTCCACGGCACCTCGCAACCGGCAACCATGTCAATGTTGCGTGCGCGCAATCCAGTATTGCAAAGCGTTGCCCAAATCGCATTTTGTAATGTTCTCCTAATGATCATGTTCTTCACATTTTAAATATCGATTTGTTTTAGTCGCGATATTGTTGCTTTATTATTATGAAATGGTGTGGCACTTCACATGGCTTCTTGTATTGGCTATAGGGTTTTTGATGTACTTGGAAAAATATTTGACGTACAGACAAACCGACTCATCCGAAGAACAGACTCCGATGTGATTATATAGCGAAAAGAGAACAAGTACGTTACGAGAATAATTTCCTTATTCAAACTAAGGCCATGTAAAGGTATTTTGAGAATTTATATATCCTGTTTCATTTCGGAAATATATAATCTCAGTACAGAGTACTAAAAAAACCAACCTCAAAAGTATGTGGAATTACATATAATTACCAAGTTCTATTCAAATCGTTTACCGGAAAGAGCGCAAACCCGGATTCGTCCCCTAGTTCGCCACTATACGGAACTTGACACAGGAGATAACAAAAATCGGTTCTGACTTCTCAAAGTATATTGAGAGATAAAAAATTGGAGAATAGCAAAACCAACCAATAAAATAATTGCTCCTTATACTAAAATTTAGGCGCTATTTATAAAAATGAATCTTCATGCGTGACCAGCTCCCTTAGAGGTGGATGATTTTCTTCAAAATTAAATGAGACCACTGCGGAGGTACCCTCTTTCCAAGAAAAAAGAATCATGAAAATCTGTTCACGTCCTTTTTTGAAATCGGTTAAAAATCGAGCAACCGTCGATCTGACATCCACAGCGAAGAACAACGAACGAAATGTATTATGTCCTGAGAACAAGTAGTCTTGCCGACCGACCAGCGCGACGTAACACGAGTTTGGTGTTTGCTGTATTTGTCGAATAGACAAACAAGGCAAATAAATACTTGGCACACTTGCTATCTACATATGGTGATTGTTTGCCAAATATATCAAATACGCAAATACAAATAGGTATGTGAAGCGCCACCATAAAATGAATTGTTTTTCTGTAGACGAATGCAAGAGTAGATACGAGCAGGGGGTTGGCAGCTACTTCCTCCAAAGAATAAGCCGACGCATTGCTTGCCTCTTGGGCATGATAGTCCAGAATGCGACTTTCGATGCCTTTTTAACCGTTTTCAAAAAACGTGGAGGTCCTCAATTCGACTGTGTGTGTTTTTTTGTATGTTACGCGATAACTTTTGAAATTTCTGACCTGATTTCTATGATTCTTCTTTTGTTGGAAAGAGATTACCTTAGTAGTGGTCCCATTTAAATTCGAAGAAAATATTCCACTTGTAAGTGTAGCAAACTAAGCGATAAATGACTTTTGAGGTCGGTTTTTTGTACCCTGTACTGATTTACTTTATTCATTGTTGAAAACTGGGCACAAAATATGTATAACTAGCTGGGATTTTGCCCAGAATAAGCACATCGAGAAGCCGCATCGTCTCGTCGCTTAAAGCGTTCATTAACGCGTGGACTCCCCGTCTAGGAAATCTACTATAGTTAACGAATTCAACTAGTTAATCGAAGCACGGTAGAACTTATACTGCCGTCGCGGTAGTGTCAAAGTAACAAGTTAGCAAAGACAAAGCAGTGTTACCAAATACAAAAAATGGGTGAAGTTCGTGTACTCACCAAATGATTGATTATCGCGTGATTCGCGACATTCCCAGCAATGAAGAAGAAAAAGAAGCAGGGCAAGAAGGTGACACGCCATTTGCGCAATTTTTTAACTTTTTACTGCTGCGATTCTTCTGACCCTAGTACTTGTATTTGATCAGGTGGCTGGACTACAGATATCTGTTCTCGCTCAGTCACATCGGGAGTTGATGTTTCTGTACCAGTTCATTGGTCAGGGTCTACTTCGCGAATTTCGGTTGACGGATGAAGGCTCTTCAATCGTGATGTTAAATCGTCTCCTGTAGGGGTACTGGTTGTTTTGCAGTTGCGGAATGTCCACGCATGCCAAGTTAGTCGATAACTTTTTTATACTTATATGTATAGAAGATTTATAAAATTTTACGCATGCATAATTAGTTTCATGAATTTCATATTATGTTTATGACTTTCATATGATAAAATCATGCTTTGTCAAAAGAGAAATTTAGTTAGTCTTCGTACCAACAACAAATAATGACCATTTTAGAAAATACTTTTCTGATTACAGATATTACACTAAGCAGGTATAAGAGAATTTAAAAAATAACAATTGATACCCTGATTTGACCAAACTTAACTCACAATCCGTTAAATCCAAAAATATGCTTTATTCGAAAAGGAGTGATAAAAATTCAAATCTGTATATAATAATATTTATTGCCAGCCGACAGGAAACAAACATGTTGTCACCAAACATAATGACGGGAAGTTACATAACCGCTAACAATAATGATGATAACCTATGGTATAGACGCCTTGATCATCTAAACAGCATGCTTGAAGGGCAAGGCAACAAAATTGCTATTAACATGGTACATACACGATTCAGATAGACGAGAATAGAAGAGAAAATGAAAAGTATAAGGAGTAATTACAGTTGCGAACACAAAACCGCAGTTTTAAACAATGGTGCACAAGAAACGGCATTCTTATTAAATATACAACGTTTTTATTAAATATATTCATGTCAACAAACCGTTTTATTTAAAGGCAAAACAAAACTTTGCAAAGCTAAATGAGAACGCAAATTGGATGATCCCAAAAAAAGTGAAAAAGCTCAATATGAAGATCAAGATTATACCATATCAAAGCTTGAACGGTATGTTTACCGAAGAAACTGGACTACAGACGTGAGTTCAATCTTTGAAAATAATAATACAAATCAATTTACGACTTCTGATATCGAAACAGACAAAACATTAATATTACTAAATGTAAAGTATAATAATATAATAATGAAATAACCTGTATTTTGAGGAAAAGAATAGAAATAAAAATACAAAAATATAGAGATGATAAACAGCGAGGCGAGCGAAACAAGGAAAAGTCGTGAGAAAATCAGAGTCAAAGTCAAAGATTATTTATTCCATAGGTAAAATAAATTTACACTTGAAAACGTCACATTTAAGCTAAGCTACTGCCCGTTCACTACGCTGACCTCCTTGAGAAGAACGAGCAAGAAACTCTAGGGATTGCTCTTTTCAAATAAACTTAAATGCTATGGAATACACTTTGAATCAAATTTGTGTGGATTCTGGAGTCGTGTCGTCGAGTAAGATACAATTACGAATGTTCTCAAGAAATAATTGAAGAGGTTATAAAAACAGAACTAAATTAATAATACGAGGTGGGTGATAAATAACAATTAATACCTTTTATCGGGAAAAGGAATTTCCAGAAAAGAATTAAACTTCTTGATGAGAACAAAATATGGAAGCTCGTCGATAGAAAAACAAGCAAAACTATGTTGTCCAACCGCTAGATTAACCGCTAATTAAATCCGGAATGAAGATTATGGTCATTCCCGAAAATTAAGTCCAACCTAAACAGCTGGTCCACAACAATACTTGTAGAAAATATCCTAAGTGATCCACCTCTAGCAATTTTGATATTCAGGTATTCCAATGTACTTTTCTTTCATTTTATTTGTAAATACAATCTTTATTGCATTCGGAATTGAGTACTATAAAACTGTAAATGTATACGGACATATTGGACGTTTTCAAGGCGAGAGTGAATAGGCATTATCCAGGTGTGCATGCTCCATCGTCGACCTCATCGTCACTTTCCATCAGGTGAGATGGAGGTCAAATGCACACTTACATTAAAATAAAAAAAAATACTAATATATTTCAATTTAACGATTCGCCGTCCACATGAGCTGTTTTCTTGTGTGATAGATCTTTATAATGGATTTGAATTGACGAAATATTCGGAACTGACAAAATATCTAGAATTCACGCTATTCTTGGAATTGGAACTTTATATACCTTCAATTGACTCCACCCGGATAATAACGACCCATCGGAGACGATGCTCATTATATAATGCCTGCCTATATGCCTAAAATTAGCAATAGGAAAATCACCAAGACTTAAAAATACATAAAAAATAAAATAAAGTTTATTTGACAGAATGACAGCAACAAGTTTTATGATTACCGCGGTCTCCACACTAGGCAAGCCTGTATCGTGGGGTCCCATACAATCGATTTACATAATATAATGCTTAGCCTCTAAACGAACAAAAAGTATTAATATATTTAAACAAGTTAACCAAGGACATGTTGTGTTGGATGCATTATTAATATATAATAAATAGAAGTCATAACTAATCCTTAACAAACTAAATTGCAATGTTGTACAACAATAACTTGACAATGCTGCTATGATATGTAAACAATCAAATTTTCGACGAAATCGTAAGTCAAGCCAAGCAACTAATTTTGCAGTATACTTTTAACTTTAAATGGTGAGCACAATTTTATGTCACATGATTCAAGGACGTTGTTGTACAGGTGGGCAGATATATAAGGGAGGAAACGATTGTATGAAACGTGGCTGTATGGTTTAAAACTTTTTTGTAACGGAAAGAGACACAACAACAAAATAATTTTTCTTGATACTAAAAATATGGTTTTCGGCAGTTCGGTAGATAATTGCGGTTTTTGTAGCTTCATGATTATTTAATACAAATAATTAAAGGACAGGGTCCAAAATGACGTTATCCGACAGAGAACCACAGTCGTCGACATAGCTGGTGAATAAGCTAGCTGATGTGGCAGTGGGTTGGTCTTATCTGTCGAAGAACCGATAACCGTTGGAGGAAACGAGTTCTTAAGTGGAGACCACGGCTCGGCAAACGTAGTGGAGGACGCTCTCTGGCCAGATAGACGATTTGCAAAAGACTGCTGGCAGCAGATGAATGCGACAAGCCGAGGACCGGGCGAATTGGCGCACTTTAGGTGAGATCCAGCAGTAGACTGCGATAGGGTCATGATGATGATGAATCTATTTGAATTATAGGCAATGTTTTAAAAAAACGCACACAAAGTACATATTAATGGAATTTTGGTTCTCAAAATCAGACCTCTTTATCTCCTAAACACTCTACGTCACACAATTTATCGTGAAGAGTCTGATCGAAATTAACACTTCACTGTCACATAATAAAACATTAATTAACACAGTAACTTTCCATTAGTGTGCAAAAATCTTTAGATTAACTTATATGGTAAACAAGTTACGTCATTCAAGTTTTTATAAAGTGGTCCATATTTGACCACGCAAACCAATGATATTATACTCAAACTGAGAGCAAGGTCATCTTGTTAAATGTCTTATATATTAATTCTTTTTATATACATAGCATGTTTTTAATGACTTGGATTATCATATCCATTATGAGAAATAACAATAATAAATTATATGTGATATTTTAACTGGCGAACAATGAGTTCTAACTTATGATAAGACGTATTACTGCCTGTTTCATTCAAATTTAACATCTATCTATTAGTGCTTATATACTACGGAATATCTTTGCAGTTTGTAAGTAACTATGATCTGGACCCATTCACTGCAACGTGAACGTTTTGCGAACTCAAGAGTCTTATTTGATTAAATGATTGACTAGTGACCTCTAGTGACGTAGGTATGGCATTGTTTTCTTTATGCAAGTGTTTGTTGTATGTATTTATTATTTGTTCGATTTGGTTATTCGGAATTCCAGAATAACCGAAAACGCTTTCCCATCTTTCTTCCAGAATCTGAAGAAAGATGGGGACGCACCAGAGTCTAATACAATCGGAGACTGAATAACACATATGGTTTTCTATAATATATTATGTGTGTTTGATACATAGTCCTATTTAGTTTCATTTGTTAAAAGACAAAAACCCCATTAACGCACGAAAACGAGGGGGAAATGATATACTTATACAAGTAAATATTTGTTGTAAAACGGATTATGTCGAAATTTACAAAATGCTTTTATTTGACTATGTAATTTCCTCTTAACGTTTCTGGGGTAAAATAAGGGTAAAATGACGTTTGAAGTTTGTATGTGATATTATGTAGATATGTGTGTATTACCACTCGTACCACCCAACCAATGACGGTGTGGAAAAATGGAAAAAATCCACCACAACACAAAAAAATGCACCAAGTGTAATGGAATTGGCCTTTTGAACAAGTAATTTATGAAGATTGCGTTCGTATTAATTGGAATCACTGCTTGACGTTGAAATTAGCAGAGAGGCGGTATCTTCCTACGTCGGAAATGAATGAACATAAGAATGAAACGAAATCATTTATTTATAACAATGTTATAAGATACAAGCACAATAGAAGTCAATATTTACCTTATTCAAAATTTACAATGACAGACAACATTACGCTGCATTACATTACAAGTTATGTTTATTGCATTCAAAAATCATGAATATTACAAACATTTAATTGCATTAAGTACATTTACATTAATTTATACATAAATACCACATCACAGTGTTTATTTATACTTATCATTAAAAAATCATTATAAAAACTCTTTTAAATCATAAAATTGTTTTTCTTCATAAACTAACCTACTTAAAATTGAAACTTCAGACTTACAAAACAAGCTATTTTATTATAAAACACGACCTCTTTAATGTAACTTTAAAGTCCACCGGTGAAGCCACATCTCTAATTTCTCTACAGAAAGCGACTACTGTTTACTGTTCACTATTGTCGACTATTAATTAGTACTTTGTAATTTTAATGTGTACTAAAATTTAACTGTAAGTTTTATATAACAATAAAATGTAAAACAATACTGTCACGTACGTCGTTCACTCGCCGCGCGTAGTGTACGGAGATATGAAGGTCAAGTCAAAGTAATCAACAGAGCACGCAATTACCACTAGACACTGGTTGGTCTATAACATTTCCGTGTACAATCTGGCGACAATCCTAGATCTATAATGAATTTTCCTGTATATGTAGGCTTGGTGTGATCCACGAATTTTGTACAGAGTATTTCCGCTTCCTTGACCAATATTTGGATGGCACACGATGTTGAATATTTGATTAATTAATAGCTCGATCGTGTCCGCGTGCTTATATATTATAATAATATAGCCATGGTTGCCTTATAGTTTGACCTACCATCTCTCTAGTGGGTTCGAATCCGGGCTTGCACTTCACAGTGTTTAGGAATGTGTTATGTGCGAAATTAAATTTTATATTTACCATGAGCTTTTCAAAAAAAGGGAAACATCTTGAGTCAACCTGTACGCCTTGTGTCACGCCTGTCTATAACAGTATCAGTGCCACTCAGAGCTTTAATTCGCACATTCTGAGAGGCACTGTCACTGCGCCCGTCTCATGTGCCTGAAGTTTCACCAGCACCCTTACCCTTCAAAACCGGAATGCAGTAAGGCTGACATTACTGCTTGGCGGCAGAAATAGGTAGGGTGGCAGTACTACCCTAGACGAACTTTTTCACAAGGTGCACTATTGCTACTAAAAAAAAATCTTCTAAAATGTGTGTTTAATTGTAACTTATGGACATTTAAATTGTAGTACGTTTTAACTGAATATTAATTACTGTAATTTTAAGACGTTGTATGCATGACTTGAATAAAAGCCAGGAGAATAAATAATAATCTCTGTACAGAGTACTAAAAAATCCGATCTGAAAAGTCATTCCCTATTTTGCCACCCTTAGAGGTGGAATATTTGCTTCAAATTTAAATGGGACCACTACTACGGTACTCTCTTTCCAACATAAAAAGAATCATCAAAATCGGTTCACAAATGACTGCTGGAGATATCGCCCAACATATGTTAAAAAAACACAGTCGAATTGAGAACCTCTACCTTTTTTTTGAAGTCGGTTCGAAATTATCGAATGAAATTGCATGTCTTGACACTTTTATTTAGTCGGTTCATACAATAAATGTTTCTGAAAACATTTTTAATTGCTATAATCAAGGCCATTACAGTTCAATACAAATAGCTAATTATTTTTATTACGTATTTTTGTTTGCTTTGTGAGAATTTGTTCTCACAAAGCAACAAAATCCTTTGGGATTTTCCTATACATACCTATATAGTTTTTATGATAAAAAGATAATAACTTAATAAGAGGTAATAGGTTTTTATATATCGTTATAAGTGTGTTCCTTTTGTTGGAATATGTACAACGACTCTTTAATACATAATGCGCTATGCACTTGGCGTTTATACATTTAATTAATTTTACACACATTGAAAGATACAGTCTTGACGAAAATCCGCTATTTACATCACAAATGTAAAACATGAAATTCAAAGTCGAGCTATATTGTCACGTACTTTAAATTTTTATTGACTGAAACTGTACTTTTGACGCTCTTCTCTATGGTAGAAGCCAATAAGCAATTTGTGTATAATATAGTTTGTATTGCCACTGTCTCTTTTTGAACGAACGAACTTTGTTATATGTATATTATTATTATATACATTAAATTGCACGGCCGAGAAGTAAAGGATTACCGGACGAGTATGAGTTTCAAGGTTATGAGTCAGATAATTTAATCCTCGTTCCCGCCAAGGTATATATCGATATATGTACATAAAGTGCTTTAGTCAAGCAATGCGAGGAAATAATAAAAGACTAAAGAATGAAATAAATGAATAAAAGAAAAAGTAAAAAATAATTAATTCCAACAAATGCTTCTTGTAATTAAATTTGTATTGAGTGGATATTCAATTATTTTTTGTGAAATTACTCCACTAGTTTGTTATAATTATTAATACGAAGATCGAACACTTAGAAAAAATTTCCTTCGATCTCGATCGAAATGCTTCTTGTTTCAAATTAGACGGAATATCAACATTATTGTACTTTCTCATCTCTCTAGAACTTATTTTCGCGAAGATGATTCTAAAAATACAAAATAGGAAGAACAGAAAACAATTTCGTATTAAATATATATACCTTATTTTATTACCGCCTTCTTTTGAGGACTTTGTTAAGTCGAAAAAGTTGTTGTTTTCATTTGTTTCTACCAAAACCTACATAGGGGCTTGCCCATACCCTGAGGATCATCTTGGACACCCCGGTGTCCAAGACGATCCTTTAGTAGGGTTTTAAAAATATTCAAATATAATTCAATTCAATTCAATATTCTTTATTGCACAATAAACAAGCAAAAATACAAAACAATCAAAAATACAGTGTACAACAGGCGGCCTTATTGCTAAATAGCAGTCTCTGCCAGGCAACCTTGAAATAATGAAAGATCAAAAAATAAAACTTTTTTAGTAAGACAACGAGTAAATAGATAAATTTTCTATAATTCAACGCTTTTTCATCTACTTTAAGCTGAATATCTTTTAAACTACCACCATTCTCCCTTAAGGGGATCATCTAGTACACCTTCCCCCTCCCCTGTCCAACAAAAGAAGAATCATCAAAATCGGTTAAAAAATAACTTTTTTTCCGTTCAAATAGTACTAATGACACAATGTCCAGTCGTGGTAAAGGAGATGAGACACACAGTCCGTGAAATTTTTTGTTGAAAATTGTGACAACGACAGCGTATTATAATACTAAATACTTTAGATTCCCATTGGGGTAGACTGAGCTTATAACATCGCCACTGTGTAAGATCCAGGCAAACGTCTCTTGCTTCACTTACATTTACCAATCTTTTCATACAAGCATTTTTCTTCTCATTACACACTCCAGCCTTTTTAAGAATCTTCTGGATTTGATATAAAAATGTCTCTTGTGACAAATTCCAATGTTGCATTCCACGTTGGATCTATAAGTCTCTTTCACCATTTTACTATCATTCATCCACTGCACATGTGCCCAAACCATCTCAATAGCGTTCAAACTTTTCAAATAATATAACAGTTTGCGTAACTTAACCTTTAGCTGTGTACGTTACGTAGGTTGCTTATTTAGAAAAAAAAATTGTTTCTATTCGTGAAGACACGTTTGAGCAACTTGCGATTCTAATGAGTATGGAAGTAGGTACTAATAACTATTGTCATGTCCCTAAATAGCCACACTTGTCGAATTGCAATATTAAATTGCTCAGTCAGAAAAACCTTTATGTTAAGAGCGAAAAAGAGACGTTTGTTTGCCCGCCATGACAACACAGACTATAATCCTTTTATGGGGGTCAAGATGTTGCCTGACGGGTCAAGAAACAGTCGTAAATACGATTGTGCTTCTATGTTTAAATCCGTATTAATTTTTAAACGGTATTTTTTCAGGACGGACGAGCAAGGCATCGCTATAAAGATCTACCAGGGCTTTGTGGTGTTCGTGGAGGTCATATTGCTCATCTTGAAGATGCAGTTTACATGGATTCAGGCTTTGTACGAGCTTATAGTTCCTCCTGAACCGAAGAGCGTTGAAGAAGAAATTATACTTGTGAGTATTTTTCCAGCTACCTACCAGATCTAAGTTGCGTACATTTGTTTTTTGGAACAAACCAACCTTTCGGAACCTTTACAGGTCGTAAGGCCACGGTTGACTGGTAGTTAGTAAGGACCAAGGGCCTTACCATGAACTCTTATTACGGTTCAGTTTAAGGGCAAAAAGGAAACGCTGTGAGATAGCGCTACATGAAATGTATATTTTGTCGTTACAAAGCTATACTGAATTGTAATAAGCTATACTGAGTTCATGGTACGGCCCTTGTGTAAAAGACTGTGTTTGAAAAAACAAATATACGTAATTTAGATCCGTAAAAATTTTTTTAATAAAAAACCGACCACAAAAGTTCGTGGAAACACATCCATTCGCCAAATTTTATTTAAATCGGTTACCGGAAAGTGCGCGAAACCGGATTCATCCTTTAGTTTGCCGCCTTTAAAGCTGGAATATTTTCTTTACGTTTAAATGGGACCAATACTGAGGTACCCTCTTTCCAATAAAAAAAGAATCATTGAAATCGGTTCACCAATGCCGGAGTCATCGCGTAACATACAGACACAAAAAAAATACAGTCGAATTCATAACCTCCTCCTTTTTTTGGAAGTCGGTTAAAAATAGTTTAATTTCCTATGTGTAACAATCGCGAAAATCTAAGAACTCGATAACTAAAGGTTGTTTGTTAATGAACAACTTTAAAAAGTCCGATAACATTTCTGGTGTTGCTAAGTGGCTAACTCTGACATTTTATAGTAACTAAATAATGTAGGTAATTTAATTGCGTTATTGAATGTTGTTGACCCAAAAAATGTTAACTGGTACTCAGAACCACTAAATAAAATACGATACTGACTAGGAGCCGACAGAGGTGATTAGTTCCATAATAAAATCTTTATTGTGATGGAATTACAAAATGCGAATCATTTAGTAGTAAGTAGGTACCATAACAATAAAAACTTTGTTAATAAAAGGTGTCCCAAAATTCACGCAAGAATTAACGTATTAATAGGAAACACAGGTTTATGATTAATGGTTACGTAATAATAATAATAACGCACACACACAACAAAGCCCCGCACTAGGGAAACCCTGTGTCGCGGGTGCCATGGACACACACACACAGACAACCACAAATTACACCCAAACTCACGAGAGAAATAAATGTAGGCCCTACAAATATTTCTGCCGGCCCGGGAATCGAACCTGGGACCTCTGCGTGGCAGTCCGGCATGGTAACCGTTCGGCCACAGAGGCAGTTAAGTAAAGCATGTCGGGTAAATGGCCTCCACGGCTTTGTTGGCATATTCGCACTTTTTATGAAATTTTCGATGACCGTTTTACATAATTGTGGCTGAATCACGTTGACAACAGTCCTCAATTTCCGCCTTCAAGGCGGTGGATGGTCATGGTTTTGTTGGCATAAACTTCGATTTCAAAATACCCCAAAGAACTGTCTCTTGGTGTCATAAAAAAGCGTATCGGCTTTCAGATAACAGTTTTTTTCTAAGTAGATTGAAATACGATCGAAATCTATAAAAAAAAATTGAAGCCGGCTCGAATAATGGTAATTGCAGCGCGAAAGGCGTTCAGTTATTGATTTCGGATGTTGATCTGTTTCTTTCACGTTTTCAGATCACAGGCGCCGGGCACGGTATGGGCAGAGAGGTGGCTCTGAGGTTTGGCAGACTAGGCGGCAAGATTGTCTGCGTAGATATCAACCCTAAAGGCAATCAGGAAACTGTTGATCTCATCAAGGCCGAAAAGGGCAAAGCCTTCAAATATGAGTAAGTGATTTACGGCTGTGTTTCTTGAGTCTATCGTCAAGTTGCATCTTTACCAGACGTAAGTGACACGCCTGTCCTTAGCAGCTGCAGTGCCACTCAGAGTTTTAGGTCGCTGAGAAATCTGAAAGATCTGAGAGGTTCTGAGAGATTGCCACTGCGCACGTCACCGTGAGACATAAGTCGCCCAGTTCCAGAGTGGCACCCTTACCTTTCAAAACCGGAACGCAGTAATTTTTAAACTTAATTAATATAACTTATTATTAATATAATTTTTTTTGTAATTTTAAAATAATAAATTAAAATTACTGCTTGGCGCAGAAATAGTTATATAGAATAGGTAAGGTGGCAATACTTCCTTGAACGAACTCTTTGTCAAGAAGCTCTACGGCTTTTGAAATTATTTTGGTTTCAAATTCAATAATTCATCCCTTGCTCACTAATAGCCGTATCTGACATAAGACATACCACGACGTAAGAAAATATAAAAACAGCTACACCATTAGCAACAAACAATTTTGAGGCCATACAGCGTAAATGTAATTAATAATTCATTATCTTATTTACTTGTGAAAACTCAGATTGTGTAAACATGGACAGGTAGTGAAATAAGTGTTAATTTCGATGTGTCTGGCCAAATATTGGGCACTTAAACGTATTGAACATTTATTCACATGCTCTTCACACTAAAGTAGATGTAACATGTTTCTCAAACCCCGTGAATCAAACAGGGGCGTTATAAGCACAAAATAATAAATCGGCTCGTACGTAGAACAAAGATCTATGTGCAAGACTACTCGTTCTCAGGACATAGTACATTTCGTTCGTTCTTCTTCGCTGTGGATGTCAGACCGACCGTTGCTCGATTTTATATTTCCGAAATGAAATAAGGAACCTATATAAATTCTCAAAACACCTTTACGTAGGCCTTAGTTTAAATAAGGAAATTATTCTCGTAACGTACTTATTCTCTTTTCGCTATATAATCACATCGGACTCTGTTCTTCGAATGAGTCGAAACACAGTAGAACATAAACATTTAATATTGAAATTTTATTCAGCGTGCTGCCATCTTGAAAAAGAGCACATTTGAAAGCCAAGGTGACTGTCTGATCTCGACTAGGAGAAGGTACAACATACGAGCAGCATTCACTGTGAACGAGTCCGAATATTTTACAAAGTGTGTTCTGGAATGACGAGGGACAAATTGGTACCGGAACGCAGACGGTCACCCAACCTGCAACCAATAACAACAGGCGGTTATCTGACGGTATAGAAAATGCTCACGAAGATAGTTAGGGGAAGTGGATGGAAAAGGATTTTGTAGATGCACAAGACGTGAGCATTTCTACGTAAACAACGAATAGGCAATAACTTCGACTCATCTCTAAACTTGTAAATATGGTCGTACTTTTTCAATCCAAACACAAATCTGATACACTGATTTTGCAGCCGCTCCAATTTTTTAAGCAGGTCCTCCGAAATATCAAGACAGGCGACGTCACCATAATCTTGAAGAGGAAAAAGAAGAGTGCGTATGAGCATAAATTTGGTAGACAGAGGAAGAAAGTACTGCAGCCGCTTGAATTCATGATTGGGAATGAAGTGATGTAAAAATCTTACGAGTTAGATCGTCGGCGGGTGCCCACATTTTTACCTGCTCTGGAAAAAGGAATTATGGTGTCATTCACAGCTAAATTGGGTATCACCATAGACTCCAACTTGGTGATGAAATGGCGACTGCCAATAAGTATGGCTTGAGACTTTTGTGCATTTAAAAGAAATCCATAGTTCTTTGTCAACACCGAAACTGTTTGTAGGTCGGCATTCAATGTGCCGATAGCTGAAATTACATCCTCAAGACTGGTTGCAGTATACATTTGAAGGTCATCGGCATAGAGATAGAGAGAAAGAAGAACTGAGTGATGATGTAACTCCACGGATAAAGACAGAATAAAGTATAGGAGATAAAACCCCACCTTGCGGAACCCCACCTATAAGGACACTAGTCCGAGTGCATGTCACTGGTCTTTACGAGCTGGGAACGACCAAACAGATACGAACGGAATCAGAATTCAAGTATAAAAGGCAGGTTTAAAGTTTTGAGCACAGCAAGAAGCAAATCTAAATCAATAGTGCTGAATGCATTGCTGAATTTCAATAACGTGAGTAAAGTTATTGGACTTTTTTATTTTCTATATTGAGATGAATATCATCAGTGATTTTCTCCAGAGCAGAAACCGTGTTATGGCCCGCTCGAAGACCAGACTGCAAATGGTTGAAAATATCGCAACGTAGGTGGTTGTAAGTCGATTATGTATATAGCACTCAACAATTTTGGTCAATACAGGAAGTATGGAGATAGGGTACGGTACTGGAAGAAAGAAGAAGGGTTTGATTTTTTAGGAAGAGAAATTACATGGGCTTGTTTCCTGTAAACCACTACAACATACACTGAGTTTTACACCAGCTACTTTCAGCTCAAAACGTTGCCCAAAGAGGGATTTATAGTGACAAATATAAATTACATGATTTGCGTTTATTCAGGACACTCAAGCTCAAGTCACACAGATGCGGTACAGCGGGAAAAGCGGTCCAGGGGTGACCTGCGGCAAGCGAATACGTACCGGGGCAGTCCCACACGTGACTGGTGTGACACTCATAGGCAATCGCGTTTCATTTTCTACTTAGATTTTAAAGAAAGCACCATATCGCTGTCGGATGAACGAAAACTGCTGCAAAAGAACTTTCGGTTGAAGTCATACTGAAAATTAATAGAAACACACTGAAATGGTGGTAAAAAAAAATACAATCCCGTTAAAAACCCGCTCCTAGGCCGCACCCCGCAGTTCCCGCACTGTCCGGATAGAACACGATAGAATAAAGCTTTGCCCTTTTGCGTTCGGCCCCGAGCCACCCCGCTCTGCCACCCAGTTTCAATGTGGCAAACCGTATAAGAACTCTGTGTGACTAGATCATTACGAGTTGTACGACACGTTTCTTCGCTCTTACGACGCATTATCAAATATTAAAGCATTAAAAATTTAGTTACGTATGTACTTAAATATTTATTTTCTTAAATTCGCGTATTGATGGCGTATTACCATACTGCTTACACAACAAACGTTAGCTAGAAGTTACACGTTATAAATTTCAAAGCTGCAAGCATATGACTTGTGACTGTAATTTGTTTAAATAGGTTAGTTTGTGTAAAATTTTACACTTATATTGTTTTAAGCGACCGCTGTTGAGTTGAGTTTGCTCATGTAGCTTGAAACAATTTTGGATACAAATTAGTCAAACTCATTGAGATTTTGGAGACATATCGAGCCATTACCGCCGGCTTAGTGTAAGCGACAAAAACAAATTTTTTAATACAGTTGCTCAAAACGTGGTATTTTTCGTACTATAAATCGTGTCGAAAGTTGGATTTTTCGCACTAGTGCTTTTTACTTTTCCATTTTGTTTATTTACTGTTGTTTCAAGTCTTAAACATAGAACTAAGGAGGTTGTATATTTATTTAATATTTATGTGTTATATTATTATCTTATTTGTTTAAATTGCATCGGTGTTTTATAAAACAACGGGTTACATTTAAAAATACCAAAATATTTTCCATAAAGATGGCTGATTGAGTAATAAAAATGACCGGAGGTGAGTATTACGCGAGACCGCTGCGCGCCGCGCCACTAAAATAATAATTTTAATGTGGCTGAATACTGACAACAGTTGCCGTATTGAAAAAAGTCGGCCAAAAAAAACTAACTTTTTTTCATTTACATTCCCGCCTTTTTCATTAACTTTTTTTTAAATACTGTTTTATTTTACTTTCAATGTAGTTTTTTCGCAAATGTATTAAAAAACGTCGTTTGATACACGTGCGGATTTGTCATTTTCACTTGTCTCGAGTCTTGACCCTCGCCTCTGGCTCGGGCCACGAAGTCTCGAGACTCGTGAATAATCCTAATTAACTAATAAAACTCACTTTCCGCACTTGTATCAAAAATAACTATTACTGCAGAAGATTTTTTAAATATTTCTACATATAAATATGATACTAAATGGAATTTTAATATAGTATAATAATGATTTTCAAAAAAACTAACTTTCCGCACTTGTATCAAAAATAACTATTACTGCAGAGGATTTTTTTAAATATTTCTACATATAAATATGATACTAAATTGAATTTTAATATAGCATAATAATGAATTTCAAAATTCGCTTGTTCGCCCTTTCCGCACTTGTATCAAAAATAACTATTACTCTATACACATAACTCTACACTATACTATATAAATAATCTATATAAATAACTATACACTCCTGCAGCTTGATTTTGATTGCCTCTCCCGATCGGAAACTGCGTCTTTTCCGAGTCGAGTCGTATAATATTGCGGATGGGCTACTTGATCGCATCGAGAATTAAAATCAGGGCCCTGAGTACTCGCCACCAAGGGTGTAGGCTCGAGGCGGCCAAGATTTGCCAGCGAGCACGCCCATACAAACCGGCGAGGCATGATCCGTGAAATCACAGGCCACCGTAAGGGATGTAAACATGTGAACCTTGTTCGACATGCAGGTTTCATTACGATGTTTCCCTTCACTATTGATGATTGCTACTAAACATTCTGTCGGATTCGAACCGTTGACCACTGGGCTACCATCGTTCTTTCACCTTCCGGAATATCTGAATGTAACCGACTCGAACGACCATTCTCTATTTCAAAGGATCACTCCTTAATGTGATGTATTACTTCAACAGATGCGACGTGACGGACCCCGAGGCCGTGGACGCGATGGCGGACAAGGTCCGGAGGGAGGTGGGTGACGTCACCATGCTGATGAACAATGCGGGCATCATGCCTTGCAAGCCTCTCATGCAGCACTCTGAGAAGGAAATTCGCACCGTGTTTGAGATTAACATCCTTGCGCACCACTGGGTAAAATTTTTCATTGTAACTGTGATTTCTCGTCTTTTTTCTTCCTGGTGCATGACTGTCCAGTCGTAAAAGGATTAAATGTTGATGAAATAACACTGCAAAACATTCATATGTAGTCATATGACGCACCTTTGGCCACATTTGCATAATGACAACTTTCCAGTAGAGAGGTTTAGCATAAGTTCAATAATTTAAAAAAGTGACGAAATATAGGAAATGAAACTATTTTTCCGGATTTAAATCGCGTATATTTGTTTTTTCAAACAAACCGACGTTTCGGGCCCTTACAGGTCCCATGGTCACGGTTGACTGAGGTGGAACAGTTTTCAACCAGTTATGTCTAATATTGATTAACCACCCTATTATTTTCACTATCGTTACAATAGTTATTAATTAAATACCTTATTTTTAATTTTACAAAGAAAACATTCCAATTTACGCTATATTAAGTTTTACAAATTATTTTATTGAATGAATTTTTATTAAGTTCAATTTATTATTAATTAATAATAGAAATTAGAATAAACTAAAACATATTAATCAGTACTGCAGTCTTAAGTCTTAAGAAACGTCGGTTTGTTTGAAAAAACAAATAAACGCGATTTAAATCCGGATAAAAAGTTTCATTTCCTATGTGTAACAATCGTGAAAACCTAAGTGACGAAATACTTTAATAGTTTTTCATAGATGGCGCTACGGCTAAAAAATCGTCGTGACTTAGTTAGCATAGCGTCTGCCACGGTTTGCTAGAAGATCGAAGGATTTCTTTCTAAGTGTTCGATCTTTGTATTAATAATTATAACAAACTAGTGTGGTAATTTCACATAAAAATAATTGAATATCGATTCAATACAAATTTAATTGAATAATATAAGATACGCTAACGATATGGTGCTGCTGCGCCCATCGATGAGTGCGATAGTAAAACTTTTAAAAATTGTGAGGTGTATGCGAAGGCCCATGGCCTAAGGTATAACACGGATAAAAGACAATTATTGGTGTTTAAGGCAGGTAACAAAGCCCTCATCTCAATCCCCACGGTACATCTGTGCGGCGCCAAAGTGTGGCACGTTTTAAATACCTTGGGCACTGGGTCACCAAAATCCTTCACGATGGTGATATGGAGGGGGAACGCAGGGCATTTAAAAGATAAGGAAGTTAAAACTACTATCTTTAAGGCGTTTTGTCAAACTTTTTACACGTGCAGCCTTACAAGTTACACTAAAAAGACGGTCAACGCCCTGCGTGTCCAATAATGGTTTTAGGATGCTGTTGGGACTGCCACGCTTTTGCAGTGCGTTATTAACTTCAGTGCGATAATACGCAAGAGAACTGCTTCCCTGATGCGGCGTGTGCGTGACAGTTCCAACAGCCTCATGCGGTTGGTCTGGGAGTATCACATCTGTGATACATTTAAGCACTGGAACTTCACACACGTGTTTCCAGAGGCTTGGTTTACTTATAACCTAATGTAATTTTTACTACTCTTAAATTTTAGTGGAATTATTTTATTTACAATTATCAGACTTGGGGCTACGATGGATAGTAACCGTGCACTCTCGCCTTGAAAAGTCCTAAGTTATAGCGTTCGGGGGATGTGTCCGCAGGCAGGGAATTCCACTCATTTGTTTTTTTAGTGCTGGGACGTTGATTTGTTTTGAAAAGGCAAATAGACGCGACTCAGATTCGAAAAATAGTTTCATTTTGTAATCGATAATATCGTTCCGTAACTTCCAGCTGCTTCGAGCATTCCTCCCAAACATGATGGAGCGCAATCACGGTCACATCATAGCCATGTCGTCAATGGCGGGAGTGCTGGGTCTGCGTAACCTCGTGCCCTACTGCGCTACCAAGTTCGCTGTAAGAGGAATGATGGAGGCGCTGCATGAGGAACTTAGAGAGGATCCTAGAGACTTCAGTGGTGTAAGTTATAAGTGTCCTATAAATTCCAATGCTTCAGATACTTTCATAACTAATGCTATTAGGGGAAATTGAGTTGGTTCAGGTCTATGTTGTTGTAGTTAGTTCCCCGGAGTTAGTTGCATTGCTCTGGTACTTATACAACCATAGTTTGCATGGCACGTGTGCCAACAGTACGCGAAGTTCCAAGCTCAGTTCACCATTTTCGCTTTGCACGTTATGGTCGTGTCAATTATCTTGCGCAAAACCTTGAAAATCGTAGAAAATAGTAATTTATGTGAAGTTATGTAAAATAATAATAATAATAATAATAATAATAAAATTTTATTTATTGAGACAACTGAGATCCAATCAAATGTTAGAAGGTACAGACTTAAAACTATATTAGTACTTATATTTTACCAGAGATTGTGTATTACGTATTAAGTGTCGCATAATTGGGCACTCATTCCTGTCAGCAACTGTCTTCAGGAGGCTATTGGGGCTGTCACGTATTCTCTTTAGTAGCGACGCCGACTTTTTACGTACAACAGCCGTAAAACTATCTACGCGCGCGTCAGTGAACATGGCTGAGGCACTGCAGAAGCGTGACAGCCCCAACAGCGTCCTGAAGGCGTTGTTGTATTGCACGCACAGAGCATTCCGAGAGCACTGAGTGTAACTCTTCCACAGAGCGCTAGTGTACATTGGTGTGCAGTATGCTTGAAACAATGTTTTCTATATAATGAAAGGTATTAAAATATGAGTGTGGGTTTTGTAGAAACGAGCCGACAGGCGAGTTTTATAAAAACATCACACGAGTGTTTTAATGCCTAATAATGTACAGTTACATACACTGCCTTATCTACATACATATTATAAGCTCTCTGTGATGTGTTCTGGAACCGCATGTTACGACTGGCGAAATGGCGGCAAATAAAAACTTTTGTCACGCAACCGTAGTTTTTATTTTTAATTCACAGACATGTAATAGCGCTGCTGGTGCTGGTGGCATTCTATAGACTGTATAAAATAGCCTGGATAGCAGTAATATAGCTTGGTCCAAGGGTAGTAATAGCCTTCGCAGCCCCCGCAGCCTTCATATATTTACTTAGCAAGTTTTAGCAGTTGAAAAGACGAAAGTCCGGTTTATAGGAATTTATTCAGTACAACAACAATATTAATATCTTAAAATGTAAACGGTGTACAAGAGATTTAAGTAAGTGGTAAACGGTTCAAAAAAATAGGAAGACAATGTGTTCTCGGCCGCGATCGGGTGAGAGTGACGATTGAACGAAACAAAATCAGAATGCGAGGTAAAATGGAACAATTAAAAATTTTCAATTTAAATATGAGTAGAAGAAGAAAAACGATACGGCACGAATGGAGAGAGGCGATACAAAAAGGTGGGATGACGATGTAAGGATGTCACACCGTCAAACTAGAATCGGCCCCAACTATCATATCGTTCGATATCAAGTAACGTGTGAAATTGTCAAAATTGTTTGCTATTGACATTTCATTTCGAATAAAACTTCATCTCGACTGATATTAGAATTGAGGTCCAATCAAATTGTTTTGTTTTTCAGAGATGTTCGAAATTTGAATGTAATAATAACATCGAATTTAATTCGAAAAATGTTAATAAGAAGCAATAATAACATTTTCACAGATAAGAAATTTGTTCTAACAAAACAGTTTACCTTTATGCTGGTCGTAATTTGCGGTTTCTGAACACATTATAGAGAGTTTGTGATATGTGTGTAGATAAATATCTTATTTTGAAATATCTTATTTCAAAAATGATAGTCGCACTTGTAGTATTGTATAAGATGGTGTTTCATAACATCGTATAGTTTATATTTTTATTTATTTTAATAAATTTTCATTATTCTGTTTGTAGTAATATTTTTTTTGTTACAAGTAACGAAAGTAAATCGTAGACCGCTGCGATATTAGCTTCTTTTATGGAGAACTAAGTAAACATCTAGAATTCGTTGTCGGTCAGCTATTAAGCATATATATATATATACTTAGAATAATAACGCATAGAAACCTAGTCCGCACATGCTAAGTGAGGCAAATTGAAGCGCGCCCAAAGGGCCTACACGAGCGGGCGGGCCTTCAGTGCTCAAGGTCAACTTGTACCGCGAACAGCTCCAGAATTTTAGCTAAAAATGACGAAATGTGCAGTAAATGAGTGTAAAAATACGTCAGACAAACATAAAATAGATACTAACATCACATTCCACAAGGAAGTAACGCGTTTCAACTATTATTATTATTATTTTTTTATAAATATTCACTAAAACCGAAAATTAACCTACTACTAAAACTAGCCTACATGAATTTGATTTTTGCCTCACTTGTAACAGTTCGTTTGATATGAAACTATGATTCTATGCGTTTTTATTCTAAGTATATATTCTAAGTACATATTATAGTACAAAATAGATTTACCAGCTACGGCACGGACTATCATTACGTGCTCTTATTTACTTAGTTTAGATATTAGTGTCCTTTACATTCGTTTTATTTGTTTTGTAAATGTATCCTTATCTTACTAAGCAATCAATGTTTGGATATACTCTATTAGAAACGTGAAAATCTTCTTCCAGATAAAATTCACTTGCATCTGCCCATACATCGTAGACACAGGGCTGTGTAAGAACCCCAAGATCAAGTTCCCGTCGCTCATGAAGATCGTCACCGCACAGGAGGCCGCAGACAATATAGTCGATGCTGTTAGGAGGAACTACACCGAAATCACTATTCCTAGCTCGCTTTATTATATTAACATGGTGAGTGGCGTCATTTTTACAACCTTACAACATCAACATTTAATTCTGTTATAATTTTTATTGTGTCTTGAACTAGTTTCGGCTCGAAACGCTGTGCAGCATGCATTTATTACTAGGGTTCGAAATTAATATTTATTTTCTCGATGATAATCATAATAATTATCTCGACTCATCCGTAGAACAAAGATCTATGTGCAAAACTACTTGTTCTCAGGACATTGTACATTTCGTTCGTTCTTCTTCGCTGTTGATGTCAGATCGACTGTTGTTTGATTTTATATTTCCGAAAAGAAATAAGGTACATAAATTCTCAAAACACCTTTACAAGGGCCTTAGTTTGAATAACGAAATTATTCTCGTAATGTACCTATTGTCTTTTCGTTATATAAAATCACAAAGGACTTTGTTCTTCGGATGAGTCGATCTGATAATTATCCAATATATCGTCGGAGATAGTGCAAATACGCATACGTAGCATTGATATAAGGCGCGTATCTGCGGTAAACCAAATTTTACAAGAGAGGGATTTAATATTATTTATTACTTTGATATTTGGCTACTAGACTTGTGCCTGATCTGTCCTTATAGGGAGCGATCCTAGTTAGTTCAATCAGGCTACTGAACTAGGTCGGTCTTCGAGTTTATTTAATTCATCTAGTTCGTTAGTTCATCTTGTCCTAACTCGGACATTGAACGAACGCTCCAAACGGTTATGTAATTTTTTAATCTCACCATTATTGTGTTCCGGTTTTGAAGGGTAAGGGTGCTGGTGATATTACAGGCACATGAGACTTGTCAACTTACGTCTCAAATCTTTGCAACTTAAAGCTTTGAGTGGCACTGCAACTGCTATGGACAGGCGTGTCGTTTACCCACAGGCGCATGACTTGTTTGTCCCGTCACTTGGTCTCACAAAAAAATCAAGTCGAAATGATTGCTTTACTTTAAAATAATTACTTAATTATGATTTTGTTTTTAGATCTGCCGCGCCATGCCCAAGAAGGTTCCCATTCACCTGAAGGACTTCCTGGACTCCGGCCTCGAAGCTCAATAATTCACTTTATTACCCTGGAGGACCTATCAATTAAACAGAAATATAATTAGGCTATTGCGATAATGATAAACGGCAAGCAGGGAATAGCATTTTATCTTAATAATGACTTGAGTTATTTCGCTCATACTTTGCGCTTTCTGTAGTTCTAATTCTCACAGAACTCTTACCTATTTAAGGCCCGTATTAATAAATCCATCTCAAGTGCAAGATGACTATTAAAATATGACTTTATTAATAAACGTTACCTGAGTGCACGATTATTCATTGGTCACGCATCATTCGAAAGACGCCTTAAATTTCCACTTATTAATAAAAGCCTCTTAGCACTAAGGGTCGTATTCTAGAACTCTACTCAATGCTCAAGTCAGGATTGCAC
>NW_020653851.1:1968711-2027645 GCF_003589595.1 Hyposmocoma kahamanoa | reverse complement strand
GTTCTAGAATACGACACTTAGGGTCGTATTCTAGAACTCTACTCAATACTCAAGTCAGGATTGCACTGGCAACACAAGCATTGGAAATACGACCCTTAATGGCAGGGACTTGAGTATGATTTCGAGTGCTTTAAACCATACTCAAATCATGAATTGAGCATTGAGTAGAGTTCTAGAATACTGCTCTTAGACTACTGCTCTAGATTGCTATTCCTAATCGATCAAGTGCAAAGTCGTGGTCTCTTGAGATGGTATATTTCAAGATGTTCTAAAAAAAAATAACTTGTGAATATTGTAAACAAAACAAGTTTCTTTTAAACCAACTTCCTGATGAATTTGATTTCTTTAACATCCGCTATTCTAAAAAGCCAGCGATATGTAAACATCTTCAGATAGGTACCTTCTAGAGGTATTTAAAGCAGTTAAAGAACAAGACTGGCACTTGGAATTGGCTTTTTAAAAATAAGGAACGTAATCTTAGTTAAAAACACATACGTGAATTGGACTAAAGGATGTATAAATGTTGAATGTAATTAAATTGTAGAATAGGTGTAACAACTTTGTGATACCGTTGGGATCAATGCATGAATGTTTTTATGGCTCTTAGTACTATTTTCTAATAAATCATATCAAATGGGTACGGGATGAGAAATATTCAAGATATTTATTCGATATATTGATACTTCCCACGTAAGTTGGAAGTTGTTGTAAGTCAAAATACCATTGTTTGCTTTTTAACTTAAATGCATCCTTATTTGTGTATATTATAGGTGCCATGTTTGAATGTAAACATGCAATTCAAATGAAAACACTAAGTGATTTCTTTACTTTTAGGAGTGTCGTACTTAATTTCGACAAACATTATTTCGACTTGACAGTACTTCGACTACACATTAATTCGACGGAACACTTCTTCGACAAAACACATGTTCGGCAGGTCACTACTCCGACAGAACATGAAATATTTAATATACATATTTGCTGTACTGAGAGACTACTTAGAGACCACTTCATTCTTGAGCGGGATATCGCATATACATAAATATATTTGTGAAATAATTAATAACTAGTTAAGCAGTTATTTGTCGATTTCATGTTCTGTCGGAATAGTGAACTGTTACAGTTGAATTCATGTGTTTTCGAAGTAGTTTTTTGTCGGTGTAATAACCTATCGAATGTTTGTGTTGTCGAAGTAATGTTCTATCGGACTAGTGACCTGTCGAACATATGTTTTGTCGAAGTAGTGTTCCGTCGAATTAATGTGTAGTCGAAGTACTGTCAAGTCGAAATAGTGTTTGTCGAAATTAAGTATGACACTCATTTTTAAACATGGAATCTTATAAATTATAAATATATAAGGAAGGATATAAATTTTAGTTAAAAATGAAAAAAATGGTAGTTTCACTTACAAAACTTACGTGGGAAGTATCGATGTATCCGATAATTATCGACGCTGATTCATAGTTTTGTATCTTTAATTTTTGACTAGATGTGATAAACAGCAAGAAAACAATTTGGTTTGTTTGGTTGATTTTTTTTGAAATTGATACGTTTGGATATATCTCTGATACAAATTTTATATCAGGGTAAGTTGCAGGTAGCATTTTGTTGTCCTAATTAATTTTATAATTATCAAGGTATATTTATTACAATATATATATCAGTAATAATTGTTACTTCGAACCCTGGTTTATACTATATGTATAGTTATATTAAGAAATTATATTATTAAGAGGGAGCAAAAAAGTTTTCACGTTGGCTCCGCCCAAATTTGTGAAACAAATATAAGCCTGAAGTTCGCGTGACATGCGACAGGAGATGTTGAATTTTGCGCATTAAAAGTACCAAATTCGTTTTAGCGGAATAACTCTAAAACTAAAGGGATTTAAAAAAATCCGTAGTGACAGTTCTCGATCAAGCATAAATATAATTAATTATCTAATTTTTGTCCTAATAACCTGTAGAATTTCGAGGATGAATCGAAAAAATGTGAAAATTAGAGGTCATTTCGGGATTTTTATCTATCGAGGAAACTTTATTGTTTTTTGTTTCTGATTAGTGTCTATGCTTGAATATATCGTGTAGTTACTCATACAATATTTTATTTTTAACTTTAAAGCGGATATATCTTTTGGAATTTTTCCTCCGCTCCCTCTTAAGAATTAAGAAATTCGTTAATAAAGGAACCATTAAATCGTACTTCTTTAAGTTCGTCAAAGTGCCTAAGATTATGTGATTGAATTTTGAAAATTGAAAATTGAAAATATTATAACTTAGTATAACACTTTTATTATGCTTTTAAGTCTTGCCTATGTGTGGCAGTCTATTCTCAACGTTAATTGTAGGTACACAAAAGCTTCAGTGAATTACATGTAGCACTGTAAGAGAATGGTAATGATTTTAGATAATAATGATGGTGAATTACAAGATTTTTTAATGAAATTCTTGCACCATAAATTCACATCAGCGGTCTGAGTGACGCTTATAAAACCATAATGTGAAGACGCCCTAAGTGTGGTGACTGCTTTATACGGTTTTGGTAAACTGTGATTCATCCAGTGCATATGTGCCATTAGAAATGCTAAACAATTGCTATCATAATTAAATATCTAAAGAGGGTTCTTCATAAAATACTAACAATCCGTCGTCATAAACAACCATTTTAGTTTTACGATATACGACTTTTGACAAAACATAATAAATTTATATTTAATTGACATTCAATTATTTTTATGTGAAATTAATCCACTGGTTTGTTATAATTGTTAATGCAAAGATCGAACACTCAGAAAAAAATATTTATATACGACTAAAAAGTAGTTGAAAAACCAAATACAAAGATACGACTCAAGCACTTTTTCTGAGTGTTCGGATCTTTGTATTAATGATTATAAAAAACATAATAAATTTACCAAAAATAAACTAAGGTTTTGTTGTACTATCTGACATTTTTTATATCAGTGGTCTACTTCCTTTCTCTGTCCGACATCCGTCCGAAACAATTACTCTCAAATAAGTAATACCCGACCAAATTATAAGGAAATGTGAAGTATGAAGCTTCATTCGCATCATGCGTCTTCTATTTTTGAACGAGTATTATTTATTTGACAGTAATTGCTTCGGACAGATGTCGGACGAAGAACGGGGTTAGACCACATGTGTATTCGGTAGCAAATTCAAACGTCACACGTCTGACGATCCCTATCCTGTTCCTGCTTTTTGCGTCGGACTAGTATTTATTTTTTGTTAGCGCGCACAATTATCACGTTTAGGGCGATCTGTTTAAATATATATTGTACGAAAGTAAAGTCTGATGCAACACAAAACATGTTGTTTATGATATTAAGTAATATAGTTCTGCGTGGTTATTAGTATATTACAAACAACCCAGTATATTCTTTGTTGTGTTGTAAAATGTGATATGATAAGGTTTTATTAGTTCGTTCGTATGTTGAATAAAACTTAACGAAACTTTGGAGAAGAAAGATCAAAGCCTAGAGATACAAAGGAAAAGTGAAAAACACAAATTTAGAAACGCTTTATTATTTTTTTTTCTTATTTCTATTACCAATTAAATTCGCTTTTATCTTTCCCGAAGTATCGATAAGTTCCGATTGTGATATCAACAAAGACGTTACGTAAGAACATTATAAATGGTGTAAATGAATAAAAAATAAATATTACAAAGCTGTTGTGCTTTCTTATTCTACTCCCTATTAATAACGTATGTTTTATAGTCTTACTAGTAACATAGATGCCTTGAGCCAGGGAACGCTCAAGGGTTCTGTGGGACTAACCCTCCACGTGGAGGGCATACCCACTAAAAGGTGTTAACAGGTGTTGTGGGCGCTATAGGATTCCGCAGATTCACCACTACGACGCCCACCACCACCCTGGTTTCCACTAGTATTCCCGTGCTAGAGAGGGCAGTGCCGACTCGCCTGAACCATCCCGCTAGCCGGGTGAGACCGTGCAATGCGGGCAGGATTTCCCGCTAGTCTCAGAGTTATTATATGACTCGAATTATGTAGGTATTTGGGATTACGATAATAATTATATAATAAGTATAATAATGCCTAACCCATGCGCCATTCATTTATCAATAAAATTGATCGAAATATTGTTACGACCGTGTGATACAACAAATAATCCGTGTTAGAGATAGTGATTATTAAATCTTTATTAAGTCCTTAATCACGATATACAAAGTGCGCAAACTGCGTCAAAAATTGTAAGAATTTGATAAATCTGACATCGACAATGTGACTGTGGGCGCCTTCAAATTGGACGCTTGTAGAATCACTGCAGTGGCGCGGTAGCGTCGTAGTCTTCAGTTAGGTCACTAATTTAAAATAGAACAAAAATTTTTTGCATATCTAATAAGGAGCAATAGGTAATTGCGACTTGCAAGACTCCAGAGACCAAGACCAAGGCTGGTCTTGGTTAGTCTCATTTTGGTCTTGCATTGGGCAACACTATTTCTTTTGATCATAATAAGTAGCCCTACCCATGGTGTAAAAAGCCACGTGTGATCATTACGTCAAAAGATCTTTAATCACATGAAAGACATAAAAATTACACGTTATAAAGCGCCACGTTGTAAAAAAAACACTTAAACAACATCTTTTACTCTATAACTTACCATACTGACATCTGTGGGGCTATGGCGTATGCAAAACGATCTCATTCAGTGAAAGCCTCAGTCGAGGCTGAGCTGTGGTGACGCTGGTTTTCAATAAAAACGGATGGAAATTATGAATGCAAAAGTGGCGCACGCCTGTTACGTAAGTTAGCAGTAGAACTCCTTGTGAAAGAGTTCGCTCAGGGAAGTACTGCCACCTTACCTACTTCTGCCACCAAGCAGTATATTGTGGGCATTACTGCGTTCCGGTTTAGTAGTGTAAGGGTGCTGGTGAAATTACGGTACATGGGACTTGTCAACATATATTTCAGGGTAACGGGCGATCTTTGTAATTTAATGCTCTGAGTGGCACTGCATCAGTTCAACGGTCATGCGTGTCGCTCACCACTACGTAAACAACTTGTTGGTGCGCTTACTACTAGGTAAACAACACAATGGTGCCACTGCAGCATTTCTATAAGCGTCTAATTTGAAGGCCCTCTAGGTGTGGTGACTGCTTTAAACGGTTTTGGTAAACTGTGATTCGTCCAGTGCAAATGTGCCATTAGAAATGCACTCACAATTAATAGCTTTTGTATATTTATAAAACTATACTTAGCGCAAGCCGTTTGCGAACCGCGAATTGCTTATAAGTAATATAATTACGTTATAATAATGACAAAACAAAAATTATAATATTATAATAGTGTAGTTTGTGTCGCTTCCGTGAAGAATTTTACAGATTTTCTCGCGCAGTCGACGTCCACACACAGACTCCGCCTGTTTTATATTAATTGCCATAATAATACCAATGAAGAATGACACTCTATCGCCGCAGACCGGCCTCGTCCATTTTTTGCTATGCATACCGATGCACCGTCTGCGTTACAACAGACGAAGAGGCTCGTCTATTGTGTGGTTGTCGGTCGTCTTAAGGGAGCCGTTTTTAGAGCATTTTCTGACCCAAAGTTAAGTCATAACTGACGGGTAGACTTGATATCGTGGGAATCAGTACGAACCCTATATGTTTTACTCAAGCAGATAGACATAAACATTCAGTGTTTTAAAATGTATGTGAAGAACAAAACTCGCACAGTTTTTTATGAATATCGATTGTTATTGATACTTAAACAATGTTCACATTGTAATTTTCAAGTTTTTATTGAATTTCACAATGTTTCACCATGATATTCAACTATTTTTAGTGAAATTATCCCTCTTTTTTGTTATATTCATTAACAAAGATCGAATACTAAGTAAAAATTCCTCCATCTTGCAATCCGCGCAAGGCACTACACCAACTAAGCTACAGAACGAAGTAACGGACCTTATGAATTTTTCTGCAACAAACACATAGAAAAATTAAATAGTATGAAAAATATGATCGAATTCATATTGTTTCAGTCTTATCCTTGATTATCTGTAACCTTCCTTGTTGTTGATAATAATAACTATTACGACATGATAATTTATAATTTTTCCGAAAGCCATTGTAGTGATATGCTGTGAACTCATTGTTGCTGTGCAATTTTTGAACGATGTAAGTGTTAACTGCTGAATAATTTATTTACAAGTATCAGATTTACTATAATTAATTGCATTATTCATGTGTGATTTAGCTGGTAACTTTCAGTTTTCTGTACTACCTACCTAATTTCGGTGGCAATTTTTATTATTTCAATATTGTAGAAATTTATCATGAAGTCATTTTGCGATAATATGCTCGAATACCTAAATAATAAAAATTGCCACTGTGTAGTTCTCGATTTTCGTGTGGTTTGGAAGGGAAAATACTCAATATTTTAGTTTATATTTAATTTATTAAGCCAACGCATAGTTGCGCCATTAGTGGTCCGAACATTAAAGAGAGAGAACTAGAGTTAAACTTACATAGTTTATAATAAAATACCAATGTCGCCAACAGCCATCGAAATTAGGTAGTGAAAACTAATATGAAAATAAGCCTTCTAATTAAAATATCTCTGATTTTAGGAAAGCATTTTCTTTTCTCTTGTATAAATATACATATACTTTAGCTGGACAAAAATTTATACAGGAACGCAAAACTTACCTCCACCACCACTCCAAATTGAATGAAAAAAATGACAAGCGACAATTTTTTATTGTCAAATTAGATTTAAAATGAAGAAGTAAATTAACGGACCCGAAATTTATAAAAACACTGCATTATTCTGGGATTTTACTAGTGTTCCGTTAATAGTACTAATTTGAGTATTTAGTAGGTACCTGTCTGAATTATTCCCTTCGATGTGGACGTATATTATGCTTGCAATAAATATTCATTAAAAATATGATACAAAATTCAAATTCTATTTACTACTTACTTTATTACTGTCCATGGAAGCTAGGGAGACAGCTAGTGTGGGATGCAGACTGTGTGGACACTATGGCACACCCCGGACACTCCATACAACGGTCGAAAATTATTTACCTACTACTACTACATACAGCAAAGGAAATTTTATTTTATTTCAAAGCTCGAGGAAATTTTCTATTTATAAACTTTCTTAATTTTTTAAGTATCTACCTGCTACTATAATATAGAACAATGATTTAGTAGTCTTTTAAACAAGTAATTTCATTATGTACAAAATAAAAATAATACTTACCGATATGTACTTATTCTAAAGGGCGGATCAAACGTTAGGGAGAAAGATCTACGACGGGGCGATAGTGGCTTTGGAGGTTATGGTTCTGGATTTGAAGATGATGTTCAGTCTCATCAAAGCTATCTTTGAATTCTTCGTCCCACCGAAACTGAAGAGCGTTGAGAATGAGATTATACTTGTAAGTGGTTTTTAAAAATTAATAGTACTTACTTATTTGTCAGATATTTAAAAAAGTCTGGACTGTTTGCAATAAAGGCTGCTTTAAAAGCTACTGCGACGTAGTTGAGTAATTTTTTTATTAGAAGTCCTATAGCACGTAATTCTGGCGAAAGTCTCCTGTAGCATCCTGAGAGGTATATGATCTTCTTGATCGCAGTCAGGCCGACTTCTTATGTAAGATGTAGATTTTTGTAGATTTCCTACAATTGTTCAGAACGTGTGATGTAGCTATCACATCAATTTGTTATCCAGAAACCCTTTTGGGTTGTGCCCAATCTTCCTTCTAGTTTAGAAATCAATACTTTTTGTATTGTACCCAGCTATGGACTGTTTTGGGTATGATTTACTTATTAAATGTTATGTTATACTGACAACGTAACTTTGAGCTGCCCATACGACACAACATTAACTTTTTCTTTTATTTGATTTGAAATAATTTCCTCTAGGACTTTCACTGCACTTTTCTTTCAACTTCTTTTGTTTCTACGAAACTGTTGAGTCGTATCAAATGCCCAAACATAAAGATATTCCAATGTCCCCCTCCAGTTCTTTTTTGTATTTAATAAGCTTCTCTAGGCTTGCTTTACGAATACGGATTAATTTTGTCTTTCATCCCTTCAACTCACCCTTTCGTCCTGTGGCGCACACAAACATAAACTCATTATGTTGTTGTACAATAAGTATAAACCAGATGGCGGTTACGTGTTCAAGCATCTCTAGTTCATGTTCGTTCTTTCGTTGGTTACGCCTTCACGTCTAAAGGCGTAACGCACACAGAAGATAATCTAATGGCAAATAAATATACGTATCTATAACCGGCTACTTTTCCAGATCACAGGCACTGGCCACGGTATGGGACGGGAGGTGGCACTGCGTCTAGGCAGACTGGGAGGCAAAGTAATCTGCGTTGATATCAACAAAAAGGGAAATCAGGAGACGGTCGACCTAATCCGGAAGGAATCTGGCAAGGCTTATAGATACGAGTAAGAAACGAATAAACGGCTACAGGCAGAGAAGTTCAATGTTAACTCGCGCATTTATTTATTTATTTATTTATTTATAAAGACACAATGTAGGTAAACTTACAGTAACAACCAAAACGCTTAATGCTAATTTCTTATATTACGTACATATTTGATACGCGAAGTTTGCGTTATAAATTACTTTGCTAATGCTGTCGCAAAAGATGTCGGCATCCTGGACCTTAGCGACTAGACAATTAAGCAATGTGAGACTACGTTTCGTGGGCGTGTTGTCAGCGTCGTCGGCCTGTACATACGTACCTGTTTGGCACAAACAGATCGACGTTGCCCGGTGTTTCGGGATTGTCCACCTTCCTCGCAGGAGAAATACCTAATGGAGTACGGTTCGAACTTTACGTCTTACGTCAAGACCGACCATTCCGTAGACAAATAAGGAAGGAAAGACCAGCGGATAGTAACCATACATTCTCTTGTATAAGTACCGGGCGAATTTGCGTTTCATTACTAGAATCATCTTCTTTTACAAATATCATGAATTTTGTATCTTATGTTAGTAATTCGTATGGTACCAACCTAACTATCTACCAAATGTTTCTCCTTGTAATAACTTGGTAATGTGACTGTATAATAAAATAAATATGCTTCGAATTATCCAGATGTGACGTAACGAACCGAGAAGCCGTTCTGGAGTTGAAAGAAAAGGTCTGCCGTGAAGTGGGAGAAGTGACGATGCTAATTAACAATGCGGGCATCATGCCCTGTAAACCCTTCCTAGCCCACAACGCAGCAGAAATACGAGCCGTATTTGAACTTAACATCATAGCACATCACTGGGTAAGTGTAACAATTAATAAATTTATCAGACAACTTCGCTGTACTTTTGTTTCGGGTCTAGAAGTGTGGGTTGGTTGGGCGAATTTATAAACGTTTCCTAAATTGGTCATGAAAGCGCCTGGTATGAAAGTGGCATACGTCCCTTAGACCTTCAGAACTAAATTAAGGCAGTTTTAGAAGATATTATACGGACGTCATAAACATCGAGCAGTGGGACAGTATAGGCTCATAATAATAATCATGAATGACCAATACATAGCTATTATATTTTATGCCTGAAAATAGCATCCAAATATGTAATAATTAATACTTTAGTAACATTGAAAGCAATATTGTAGGACAAAAATTTAATGTGGATTTCACCACTTGAGGTGGACGAACCATTCTTCTTACAAGTGAACCGTACCCAACACTATGTGAATGTGATGTGTAACTAAATATGATGAGTCCCGTATATTGGAGTGGTCACTTGAAATTTTTTTAAAGGGTTGTTGGATAGCGCAATAGAATAATAGGGTGGAAATTGCGATACGGTACCTTTGACCCCGGTCTTCGGTAGATTATTAACGACTGACGACTTTAACCTATTGAGGGATTTCCTCCAGTCTTGTTCATGTGTATACCTACGGGTGATGAAACATTCTACAAATGAGTTACATACAGCGTTAAAAAAGAAATTTACATCGGAAACTTTTTCATTTCAGACATGCCAAGCATTCTTGCCGAGTATGATGGAACGTAACCACGGTCATATTGTAGCCATGTCGTCGATGGCAGGATTGTTGGGTCTGCGGAACCTGGTACCTTACTGCGCCACCAAGTACGGTGTACGAGGGTTCATGGAGTCCCTGTCTGAGGAACTTAGAGAGCATCCAAAAGATTACAGTGGGGTGCGTAAGAACTTCATTTCTGATTGTGTGCTAGAAAGACGTCCGGAAGAATGGAAAAAGTCGTATAATCGAAAACAAATTTAGACCAATTCAATCAAAGAAACTTTTGTTTTCAAAACATTTGTCTGTGCCTTTTTGCAGATCAAATTCACCACAATTTTTCCTTATATAGTCGACACGGGTTTGTGCAAGAACCCTAAAGTGAAGTTCACGAATCTGATGAAGATTGTGAGCCCCCAAGAGGCTGCTGACCAGATTGTCGATTCTATTAGACGGAATTACTTCTCTAACACTATTCCCAAGTCGATGCATTACAATATCATGGTAAGTTATATATATAGAAATTAAGGTCTCGGCATATTTTCTGCTATTACTGTTCACTGATGCGTAGAGAATAGATTATTGTTTTACCGCGAAACTGAATTTTATGAAAGAACTAGGACTTAACAACCAGTCTTCTGGTTTCTTTTGAGCTGGCTCACAATAGAATTCAAAATTAAACTGAAATGTCTAAATTATTTTACATCGTTTGTAGTAATTACCAAAAAAAATTTTTTTTAGGCGTAAAATATTTATATAACGTCGTAATAAATCGGTTTTTATTCGTTTCAATTTGATAACCAAAATGAGTGGCGACATTCTGCTGCCAAAGCTCCCTCCGGTCAATCGCGGTCTAATGTTAGTAGACCTAATTTTCGTGGCAATTTTTATTATTTAAATATTCAAGTATATTTTCGTGTATTTAATTATTGAATATTAATTCACGATACAGTACTCGAATATTAAATAATATTACACGAAAAAAAATCGAACACTTAAATAATAAAAATTGCCACGGAAATTAGGTAGTGAACACTAGTCCGAGATTGACAGCCTCATGAATTAGGTGACAGTGGCCGGGCGGTATTTGGCTGAGATTTTGCGAATTTATCACTATAAGCGTGCGCTTTTATTACTTCTGTAATTTATTACGAAGCAGTGCTTATGTAGTCTGTGGCCTGCTATAGATAGTAACCACCACAGATGATACTGAAATTTTCTTTCTTGCAGATGGCCAACGCCCTGCCGCGAGACGTTGGTCTCCATGCGAAAGATTTCGTCGACTCGGGTCTTGATCCTCACCCGTACTAACTTTTTTATATAAAAATAATAATATAGAAACGCCTTATCGTCCCTATTATAACGAATGGACGTGAATTATAGTTTCGTAAGTAATTTTTTGTTGAAAATTTCATGCGACGACTCCTCATAAAATTTGACTATTTGCTGTTTTTGCTTCTTTTTTAAGCAAAAATATTATTTTTCAAATGATTTATGATCTTGCCGCAATGGAATTCTAAAATTTGACTTATAGAAAATTATAATTGTTCAAATATAAAAGAGTCATAACAAACAAACATCATCCATACATATTAGGAGCGATATTCGCAAGGAATCAGAAAGAAAATATATGCCGTTCTTACAGTACTACTCTAGAAACTAATATATAATATAGAATAAAATGCCAAAATAGTAAATTACGTTCATGATAATAATGAATGAATGAAAGAATGAAAGAATTTATTTCAGACTACATGTCCATATAATGTTAGTAGGAACTTAAATAACTATGTTAGTAGAATGCAAAATTTTCATTTTCGTTTACATGAACGGACCAATGTTTATATTTACATCCAATAATAGTCAGTTCGTTGATAAACGGGATGATATAGCATATATATTTTATCCTGTAATAATAGATTAAGTTTGGAAATAAATATACTTACAAATAAAACTTATCTGCGTTTTTATTTTTAAGTATTGAATGTATATAAACATGAAATGAAATAACTTAACAATTTATTTTATTTGTTGAACGTTTTGTATTTTCGTTTTATAATTATTCCGCCACTCACGTACATAAAGCTGCTAACGAATTGACTGCATGTATACATTTAATGCGTGAAATCGTAATCAACTTCATGCATGACGCCAATGATATTATACTTCATGACGTGAAGACATGAAGATGATAACGACTTCACGCATCAACTGCATCCATTCGAAACTCGACTAAAGTCTCAGGGTCGTATTCCAGAACTCTACTCAATACTCAAGTCAGGACTTGAGTATTGCAGTGAGCACTGAAAATCATACACAAGTCCTTGCCATTAGGTTTGTATTTCCAGTGCTTGTGTTTCTATTGCAATCCTGACTTGAGCATTGAGTAGAGTTCTAGAATACGACCCTCAAACTTCAACCGTCTATGTGAACGATAGTCCGAGAATCAAAAGTGGTAATTGACATTCTTACGAGGATATATTATTATTTTTTGCGTCTGAAACAACTTTTTTTAGTAACGGCAAAGGGTAGGTAACGATTATTTGATGGTCTAATCAACATAATCAACATAATGGTAAAACAAAACACGATTGGTGAAACGTCTCTCTACTGATTTATTTTTCACTGATTGCCTTTTAAGTTAATAATAAATAAAAATAAATTAAATTGCCGAATGCCGAATAACTTTGATTTCATTCGGTCCCTGCTTCCATTTCGACGTCAACTTATACACTGAGCTTCTGAGCTAAGCGCGCGGCGATAACAGCCTGCTCTTAATGTCGACTATATACAGTCGGTTTCGTCTGCATGGCTTAGTAGGAGCAGCCTAATAAGCGTTAATCATCGCCTTTTTGAAAGTTTTTTACTTCATTTCATCACTATCACCACCATGAACATACCTTCAGTCTCATCCAAAGCGGTGCCACACGGGCGCTCTCGGAGCTTTGCGTTGTCACAACGCATAATTTCAACTCACCGAGTGCCCCACGACCAATGCGGTCACAACGTAACAACGGTTACCTATGAGCATTTACACCGGGTTGTCTGCTGTCTTCGTCAGGCTAAAACATTTTTATGTTGTAAACGTTTTATTTGAAACAAAACACTCTTTCATTCAATTTTTTCCAAGTTTTTCCGATTAATCGGGTCTTCCACACGCCTCAGTCCAAAGCTTGCATCTGAAAATAATAATAAGCAGTTTGATTTTAGTCGTGAGACGCGTCGTGAAGGTCATTTTACTTTTAAAAAATATTAGCAAAAATATAATTTCGTTACCTAAAACTTCAAACAAAATAAAATTATTTGATTCACCTTTCTTCTGTATGTGGAAACTGATGAAATTTAAGATTTTTATATACGCGAGATGATGATATGCAGTATGTAACAGCACATGTAGTATGTATAATTTTCCATCCGACAAATCACCACAACAGTCACACGATATATTTAACGTAAATGTCGCAACCTTGAATGGTTTGTCCCGAACGAGCACATGGCAGTTTGGGTTCGCACCCGCCCCTCTCTCGCCCGGTACACGACGATTACTCTATCTAGACGTGTCCGTTGTAGGAAATAATCATTACCTGTAGGAATTGATTATTGGCTAGATTGTGCTGCTGCTATATAGGTAGTTATTTCATTCTTTCAGTTCACAGACGCAACGCGAGGCGTTGCAAAACGAGATAATTAGTAGAAGTTCGAGTGATATGAACATTCAGAGCCTTAAAATTTATGTGAACAACAAAACTCACACAGTTTTTTATGCATAACGACGGTTGATACTTAAACAATGTTCACATTGTTTCAATCTTATCATTGATTATCTCTAAATACCTTCGACTTGTTGATAATAATTATGACATTATAATTTATAATTTTTCCGAAAGTCATTGTAGTGATATGCGGTGAACTGATTGTTGTTGTGCAATTTTTGAATAATGTAAGTATTTTTTTAAAATACACAATTGTTATAAATGAACTGCTTCAATAAATTATTTTGTAAGTGTCAGATTTACTATAATTGTATAAAAATTGCCACCGAAATTAGGTAAAACTGACCTGAAAATTACGCCGCTACGACTACGTGAGTTTGTACAACCCTCTGGGTTATACCCAATTTTTCCTCTCATTTACGAAAGAATACTTTTTGTACTGTATCCAGCAATAAGGTGCTTTGGGTATGATTACAATTTATTTGTTCAATATTATCTTATTAGAACAGTTATAAGCTAAAATCTCACACTGTGGACTTTGAACCGTTTTTATACTAAGCGACATAGAGTTCAATTTAATTTTTAAGTTACATGTGGGTTATTTATTTCAATTTAAACGATCTAAGGTATTATTACAATAAAAGCTTAAATACTAGAAACTAAAACTAGACTTAAATTAAATGAATAAAATGGAGTCCCCATGGCAAGTTGCCCATGACGCTGGGCAACGTTCCCTCTATGTATAGCTATGTTAATACATAGGGCAAGGAAGCTGCCGGCCCTTGGGTTTCCCAAACAGGTACGACGTGCGCTTGGCTGTAATTTTATTTAGTTTTGTTTTCAAAAAAGAAAATATAAAAACGATAAATGTTGCCGTTCGACAAGACGCCTGTGCACGATGCCCAAAGGTACAGCCTTCAACAAAATGTTCTAATTCAAATTCGTCTGATTATAGGAAGCATTTTCATTTCCTCCTGTAAACATACACATACCAGCACTTTAGCGGAACAAAAAATTTATACAAGAATGCAAAATGTACCTGAAACCAAAATCAATTAAAACATTGACAGTCGATCAATTTTTTATTGTCAAATTAGATCTAAAATAGAAAAGTAAATTAACCGACCAGAAATTTGTAATAACACTGCATTATTTTGGAAAATTTTCTGTTTAATTCTATGTAAATATGCTATATAGGTATTATTTGTTATTTTTGTTTCAATAATAAAAGAAAATATGTAATGCAAAATATAAGTTTTATTTACTACCAAAAAATCTTCTGAAGGGCGGACCAAACGTTAGGGAGAAAGATCTACGACGGCGCGATGGTGGTTTTGGAAGTAATTATTCTGGATTTGAAGATGATGTTCAGTCTCATCAAAGCCATCTTCGAAGTCTTCGTCCTACCGAAACTGAAGAGCGTCGAGAATGAGATTATACTTGTAAGTGGTTTTAAAAAAATACTTAATTATTTGCCATACAGATAGATTAAAAAAAATTCGGAACTGTTTCCAAGATAGGGTGCTTGAAAGCTAACGGCAAAGTGGTTGAGTCATTTTCAAGTTCTATCAGCCTTTTTTATGAGAACCAGTCTCTCCTATAGCACGTAATTCTGGCGAAAGTCTCCAGTAGCATCCTGAAGGTCCATGAACTTTTTGACCACTTCAGGTTCACTTCTTGTTTAGAGCTAGGTTCTTGTCGGTGAAGTAATCCCCAAATTTCAATGTCAGATTGACTAACACTATGTAACAATTTTCAAAAAGGTTCTAATTTTTGGTTAGACGTCATTGGTTTCTGTTTAATTGAGCACCATGTATGTGGAAAAGGGTAGCTGTACCCCTGTAACTTCTGGATCTGCTGAAAATCAGCGTCGTAGCACTTTAAGTGAGAAGACAACATGTTGAGTGGGTCATGCTTTCCTTGGCAGCACAGCACACACGCTTTGTACTCTAACTATATGTATATGTATTTAGTTCCAAATCCTTGTTACTATTATTATCATTAATATTATCATTATTATTATCATTGTTATCAGTATTATTATAAAACTGTGATGATTATTCAAGGAATAAATTATTTCTATTTTTATAATAATAATAAATTAATTAATCTTTCAGGCCTTGGGAGAGGCAAGAGTCTAAAATAGATATAATAATAATAAAGCCTATTTACATACCAGGTATTTACGTAATTTCGTAAATCTACACATTTCTAGATTCTTTGTCATCAATTTGTGGAATTTCGGTTTAAATATATACTATTGATTTGAAATATAATGTTCACTGTTTTTATATAATGAGAAACCCGAAAATTTCTACGTTTTCTTAATGACACGCCCACTTTTCGTTGTCTTGACCACAAAAGCTATGTTTTGTACCGGGAAATAGTCTTTTCATGTTTTTTGTTACTTTTCCAATATCAATTAGAAAATGATATTGATGACCAAGATACAAAAATCGTGTTACATGGTGTAATTGCATGAAAAGTATGATGTAGCCATGATGTCAATTTGTAACCCTTTGGGTTGTGCCTGACTTTCCTTTTCCTTAAGAATCAATACTTTTTGTACTGCACCCAACAACGAAGTGTTTTGGGAATTATACTACGTATACGTTTGTAACAGTTGTATTGCTGCTAAAAAAATGACCTGAATTTCCTATTATGACATGGTGTTGTTCAAAAAACGTATCAATAGGGCTTTCAAAGGCAACGCGTAGGCAGCTCATCTGTTGTTGCAGATGTCCATGGGCGACGATGACCAGCTCCCAACACGTGGCTCATCTGCTCGTTTGCCTCTTTATTTACATAAAAAAACCCCTGATACGAAAAAGCTCCTGATACGACACAACATTAACTTAATTCCTTTTTTGATTGAAATAACTTCGTCTAGGTCTATCCCTGTCTCTCTCTTCTCCATGATCTTTCCAAAATGCTTCTAAGAAACTATCGAGTCGTATCAGATACCCAATCATTTGTATTTAATAAGCTTCTCTAGTCTTACTCTACGGGTACGGATTAACTTCGTATTTCGTCGCCTTCCACTAATCCTTTCGTCTGATGGCGCACTCAAAGCCGTTAATAGCCAACTCCTAAATATCAATAAATAAAAAATAAGGTAGGCAATACCATACATCATCTTTTGACTATTGACTATAACCATAAATTCCTAATTTAGAGAAATGTTTAGTGTATCCATTGACTTACAAATAAATGGACGACGGGTCTAATACAAAAATCACGAAAAAATGTCCCAAGTCAATCTATTCGAAATTTAAATTGTAATGTCATCGCAGTATCGCGCTGTCCGTAGAACAAATGAAGACTAAAGCGGAGTGTCGCGCTCTGTATACGATTTTAACGCCTTACAAGTGCGGACACTTTTTAGCGCGGACCCGACGTCCATATAATTGTAAGTCAATGAGTGTATCTTATATATTATTATAGTTCTTGACAGATTTTAACTGACTTTTATAATGAAACCTCCTGGGATTCGTTTGTTTTATTTTACAATATAAAGCAAATCAGGTTACGCGTTCAAGCGTCTCTAGTTCATTTTCGTTCTTTCATTGTATTATCATAAAGGAGGCAATCTTGTGGCAAATAAATGAATGTATGGGATTCCTTTCGTTGGAATAAATGTGTAACCAACTTCTGTTTTCGGAATCCATAAATGGCTACTTTTCCAGATCACAGGCACTGGCCACGGTATGGGACGCGAGGTGGCACTGCGTCTAGGCAGACTGGGAGGCAAAGTAATCTGCGTTGATATCAACAAAAAGGGAAATCAGGAGACGGTCGACCTAATCCGGAAGGAGTCTGGCAAGGCTTATAGATACGAGTAAGAAACGCATGCGTTGAAGCTTAATTTTGTAGAATCATTTCCTTCTAAAAATATCATGAATTTTGTATTGTATCAGCTTTCATTCAGCCTGTCTATTGATCATCTCGTCGTCGTGTTAAAATAAATTCCATCCCGTTCAACAAGTCGTCGCATGTATCATTATCTACGTGGATACTGGTTTTCAGATCTCTAAGTACTGTAAAAATGGTGTTGTAACACTAACATATAGTTCCATTGTGCACTGCTGGATGGCGTTAGTTGTACTTTGAAACGAACTAACGTTTTGGTAACTTAATTTGCACATTTTGTATGATCAATTTACCACTGATAGCGCTACAAGGTAATGAACGCCTTAAGTTATTGCGACGTTTCGGTCTTTATTTCGCTACGTTCCACTTTGGCACTAAACGCTGCAGTTTCCACGCCTGGGAGGCAGTGTTGGGAAGTGTAGTTTCGAATAATTATCGTTTGTTACATTTGCATGAGTTGGCGAGAAAATATAAATGATTATCACTAATTATCTTTGATATAAAAAGCTTTACATTCATAATCTTAATTACACCAAAAACATCTTAGTGTTTTTTATACTTTAACTCGTAGGTAATTTTGTCTGCAGGAAATGTTAGTAAAAATAGTCAACCTTTTAATTTAAATTTCTTATAATAATAATAATAACGCACACACTCAATATAGCCCCGCACTAGGGAAACCCGTGTCATGGACACACACATAGACAAACACAAATTACACCCAAACTTACGAGAGACACAAATGTACCATACCATACAAATATTTCTCCGGGCCCGGGAATCGAACTTGGGACCTCTGGGTGGCAGTCGCCGGACCGGACATGTTAACCGTTCGGCCACGGAGGCAGTAAGACAGTATTGTGATCTAAACTCATTTTCTTCTTAATGTTGAGTTATCTTCGTTAATGTTGTCACTAGGAACACATTTTTTATCCACTTTTAAACAGCGTTTAAATAGATACGACTTTAATATGGCCCAAGGAGCACACTTTATACGCCTTAAAACTGTTATATCTATAAACAGTCTTAATATGGTATAGATTTAGATAATAGTTCTCTATAAATAGTTTTACAAAAAAGAAATTGTTCTTATAAACTTATTTCACTGTAGTGAAAATTTTAAAATCTTAATACCAAACAACTTAATTAAGTGTAATCTCTCTTAAGGTTTACTCCTATAGTCCTTATTTTAAGTTCATCTGTAGAACAACTGATTATTTTTAGTAAAATTGTTCTATACACATCCAGTAAAGTCTATTAATACTCTAAAAACTAGTGTTCTTAAGTTTATTCTAGATATATTTAATTTATAGACATTCTGTAGTGTTTGTACTTATGACGAACAAGTTATAGCGCGTCTTCAGTAGATTTTAATAAAAAAAATACTACAATTAGGGTTTTTACTCTATAGGACATTGTAAGAGTTCATGCAAAATGGATAAAGTAAAGAATATTAAGAGATCTGGTGGAGGTGGCGAACCTTGGATATTAAGTCACATATTCGATACAATCAGCGTTGTCGATGCCAATTGTTCAAAATCCCCCAAAATCACGATTAAAATCCCCAAATTTGGGGAGGTCAAAATTCATATTCCCCACAAATTACCCACATCTCGAGTTTTCATTATTTATTAGATATACATCGCTTAAAAATATAATAAAGAATTAAAACTCAAAATGTAATAATCTATTACGTTTGCTGTGAATGTAAACAGAATGTAAAATGTAAAACTACTTATAAAATTAGATGACCTTAAACCGTTTATTTATTTTAATTAGATTCAACATTAATCTGTAATCAGTCTTTGAAAAAAAAAAAACATTTTTCTTTGCCTTACAAAATTAAGTAAATTGATTATTTGTTGTTCACTTGGTAACACTATGTTAATGTTAGAAATAATCAATGAGTTTCGACCTATATTTAATATTTAAAGTTGACGAGTGGTAAGTTGTGGTGGAAGTACCAACTGCTCGGCTTTGTTTGTCAATAGCTGATTTTGTTTTGCTTTATACCGGGGACCGGCCTAAGCGTGAGAAAGAATCGCGAACCGACTGTAATTTTACAATTCAGAACCAAGTGCTCTAATAATAATTCTATTTAAGCTGCTTGTTAATAATACGAGGTATGTGCGATGTTGAAAAACACGTCGATATAGTCCATCACAGTGTTTCTAACAGTAACGATCACACTAGCGATGCATCAGCAATTGATAGATTAAACAAAATGATAAAATCTTAGAATCCCCACATTTTCCTCACATAGCGCCAATCGCCACAAAATCCCCAATCTAGTTGAAATTCCCCACAATTTGGGGAGTTCCTCACAAATTGGCAACGCTGGATACAATAGTCATAATTCGCGCGCAAGCCGGTTTTTGTTTGTTGACAAATAAATAAACATTGTGAAGTAATTCCGTGTTCTGAAATGATAAAAACAATTGAAATGAGCGCGTAAACTACTGTACTTCAATGTTGTGTATGTGTATTGTGCCGTCTATCAATAGAATACAGTGAAATCATTGTGTGAAATGTGGTTGGTGTGAAGAAATAATCTCAATTTTGTAATGAAAATTTTATTTCTTCCAACTAAGTTATGTCATTAAAATATTCCTTATATTTATATGATAGGGAATTTACCACTTTTCTAGTCATATATAACGCATTCCATATAATTGTACAGAATAACGTTTTTTGCGACAAATTGGATTTTTTAAATTGTTTCTTTGACGTAGTGTTTTGAAACAAAATTTTTTGCATAATACGCTCACTATTCCCTACAAATTTTATAAAGGTTTTGTAATACTGTCAAAAGACAAAATCGCTTAGAAACATCGCGTTTTGTAGATAATCACAAAAGCTTCCTAGTAGTGAATATTCTTCTACAAGATCAATTACACTAAAGCAAGTAAAAATTTTTCGGGTTCTAAAGTTTGTCTATAGATAAAGCTATAGACAAAATGCGTTGCACTGTTGGGAACAGTGTTTTGAAAAAAGCTTTAAATTCTTATCGCCATTTTTATTTTTAAAGAATGACTATGAAGTAGCCAAGCAAAATTTCTTTCCTTTTTAAAAAGTAAATCTAAGTTGAAATTAGCTTGAAGAAGTCTAGAACTTCTTAAAACTGGTTTGTTTTGTGAGTTATTATGTATATTTAAGCTTTCTATAAATATTTAAAGCCGAAAACCGATAACTATACTTTTATTAAGTTTATATTTTATACATAAATATTTAAAATTTAGCCAGCGCATTATTTTTATGACAGGTTTTACATCACTTTTCACAATGTATTTAAAGTTGCCCGTCAATTCGCGCTTTCTAACCGATTGCGCAAAAAAGTCAGAAATATTATATCTAATTTCGCCATGTTGCAATTTTGATAGTTTATATTTTGTAAGCCATTAAACTTGAAATCTATTAGTATTAAGAGAATTGCGTCTTATGTTTGTAACGCTTTAGTATTTTGGTTTTAAAATAGCATTACTAAGAAAACTATCATAGGCTATAAATTATCTAAATACTGTCTACAAGATTAAATAAAAACTGTCTACATTCTATAGATGGTCTTGTAGCATTCTAGAAGGGTTATTTGAAAAAAAAAAGATAGGAATCACTCTTAACATTACCTACAGATAGTTTTTCAAAGCACTCTTGTGATCTACTAATAAAGTTGTGCCCATTTTTACTTTAAATTATCTAGAAACCTTCTTCGAGATATATTGAGGGAATTTGAACTCTTAAAATATTCATTCGAATTAAATTCTATTAGATATCTTATAGTATATATTTAGATATGGGTGTGCTGCTTGGGGGATTTACTTTATGTTAAAAGAGCAAAAATCTATGCGTCAGTTTCCTAGCGAATAACGTTCCGTGTCTACTAAAATAACAAGACAATAATGATCTCTACAGTCGGCAGTCTAAGACTAGACTAGTATACTAGACTATATACAGAAATGTAATTAATTTTCATTGTACATAAATATTTTATTGAATAAATAGAAGAAGAATCCAATTTTACGTCGGTCAAGATTATCGTCGCCTAATTAATCAAAAATCTGTTGGTAATTTGAATGTGCCAACCAACTCTCTATCAAATATTTGTTCTTGTAACAACCACTTTGATAATGTGGCTTTATGACGAAATCAATCAATAAGCTACGAATTATCCAGATGTGACGTAACGAACCGAGAAGCCGTACTGGAGTTGAAAGAAAAAGTCTGCCGTGAAGTGGGAGAAGTGACGATGCTAATCAACAATGCGGGCATCATGCCCTGCAAGCCGTTCCTGGCCCACAGCGCAGCAGAAATACGAGCCGTATTTGAGCTTAACATCATAGCACATCACTGGGTAAGCCTTACAATTAATACATTTACCAGAGAATTACTTAACTTCTGTGTTCTTTTGGATAGGGCCTAGAGGTTTTGGTTGGTTGGTCCAATTTATAAACGTTATTAAATTGGTCATGAAAGCGCTCGGGTTAAAAGTGGCATATGTTACCCAGACATTCAGAACTAAACTAGAGGTAAACAAGATACAATATAAATATACTCGAAATATATCCGACGTGTATCATAAACATCGTGATTAAATGAGGCTATCAGCGCAAAAGTGGTTTGTAATGCATATTGAAGATGCATAATGAGGGATTCAAGTCAAATTAATTTTATATATAATAAAACTGAAAAAACCATCCAAGTATGTAATTGTACTTCAGTATCATTTAAAGAACAAAAATAAGACTTGGGTTTCGTCACTTTTATGCCGATTAACCTCAAATATTCGTTTGAAATCACGTTTGCTGACGATGAAGGAAAACACTTGAATGAAACCTGCATGGAGAAGGCTCACACTCCCTGGAAAACAATTTCAATTCAATTCAATTCCCACCATCATTCGGCAAGAGAGGCGGCCGAAACAATCTCCTTAGATGTGAGCCGTTCCCAGCATACGTGACTTATAATGGCTTGATGATGATGCTGAATGCAGATGTGTACGAAACTAAACAAAAAATAAATACAAAGTTAATTCATTTGTTTATTGACCTAGGCACCTTTACCTAAACATCGAAGCTACAAATAGAGGTGGTCATCTGAAAATCTTTATAAGCGTTGTTGGATATCACAAGGGTGTAGAATTGATCGAGTTCTTAGGTTTTCGCGATTGTTACACATAGGAAATGAAACTATTTTTCCGGATTTAAATCGCGTATATTTGTTTTTTTAAACAAACCGACGTTTCGGGCCCTTTACAGGTTCCATGGTCACGGTTGACACGGGTGTAGAATTTGTTAACTTTTTGATACCCTTGGACCCCGGTCTTCGATATACGATATACCGGCAATACCAAGGGCAAATGACCTTAGCTCATTGAGGGATTTCCTCCAGCTAGATTTACAGAGTCCGGTGTTGGAATATACATACATAAGCTCACGCCTTTGTACCACGGGAGGGGTAGGTAGAGACCACGAAACGCCACCGTACTCTGTCCTGACACAACTTTCGACCCTCACATTCATTAACTACCCTTTTCTTACAACTCCTTTTATTCTTATCACTTCCGATCCCAGCTTTTTTGAGGATATCACTGATCTGATCAATGTAAGTCCTTCTGCTCCCGTAGCATGGGTATGCTTGATAGTCGCGATGCGCGCGATAAAATTGAAAGCCATGCTACGGGGGCTGGTATTCTTAAAACTCTTCCATCCACATCCGCATCATAAATCTGTTTGGTAAATTTTCTTACATCCACCCGCTCTACAGCCCAAACCACCTAAACACAACTATAAGTTATTTATAACGGCATTATAGTTATAGTATTGGCTTAAAAAGTTTCTTGCAAAGTCATTCACTAAAGATGCCATAAAAGAACCATATCACTTGAACCGTCATTCATTAAAAGAACCATATCAAAATACATTTTTCGACTCACAGATTAAAGGTTAAATTTGTTTAACACCTTTCTTCACACCGCTCTACTCAGAACCAAATAGTCCCTACTGAACCGTGTACATCGGAAACTTTTTGTTTTCAGACATGCCAAGCATTCTTGCCGAGTATGATGGAGCGTAACCACGGTCACATTGTAGCAATGTCGTCGATGGCAGGAGTAATGGGTCTGCGGAACTTAGTACCTTACTGCGCCACCAAGTATGGTGTTCGAGGTTTCATGGAGTCCCTGTCTGAAGAACTTAGAGAGCATCCGAAGGATTACAGCGGGGTGAGTAAACATTTCATTTATTGTGCTAGAAACATGTGCACAAGGCGTAGAATCGAATAAATTTTAGACATATTGGACTTCCTATGAAAACGTTTGTTCTCTGCCATTTTACAGATCAAATTCACCACAATTTTTCCTTACATCGTGGACACGGGTTTGGCAAAGAACCCCAGGGTTAAGTTCACGAATCTCATGAAGATTGTGAGCCCTCAAGACGCTGCTGACCAGATTGTCGATTCTATTAGGAGGAACTACTTCTCTAACACCATTCCCAAGTCGATGCATTACAATGTCATGGTAAGTTACATACGTAGAAGTAAAGGTCATGGTAAGGCCCATGGTCTCGGCATATTACGTTCTGTTACTGCGGTTCACTGATGCGTAAACGTAGTATGAATCATAGATTATTGTTGTAGTACGCTCTGTAACAGAAGGGACTAAGGTTTTTTTTTATGTGTTGCTTGCCTCGGAAGTTATTGAGTGTCATGATCGACTTCGGACTAGGGACTAAACAGAAATCTCTAGATTATTTTGTGTCATTTGTAGCAATTACCGTTAGAAACCTTTTAATCGACTTCGAAATAAGGATATGGTTCTCAATTTGACTGTGGTTTTTTTTTGTGTGTGTGTGTGTGTGTGTGCGATGATTTTTTTTGTTGGAAAGGGAGTAAATCAAATTTGAATTTTTATTAGTGAAATATGTATAAAGTGTCGAAAGAAATTAATTCTTATAATTATTAATACAAAGATCGAACTCTCAGAAAAAATTCCTTCGATCCAGCCGGATTTGAACCGAAGTCTTCTAGCTTACCGTGCCAGACGCTATGCCAACTAAGCCACGGAACGAACCAGCGGACCTCACGAATTTTTCTATGTGCTTGCGTCGTGTCTTTGTATTTGGTTTTTTCAACGACTTTTTAGTCGAGAGATGTCGCTATTCGCTGTATTTTAAATTTTTGTTGAATTGATATTCAATTATTTTTTGTGAAATTGCTCCACTAGTTTGTTATAATTATTAATACAAAGATCGAGAGAGAAGTTTCTTTTTGGTAAATTTATCATGTTTTGTCAAAAGTCACAAAAGTTCTGGTTTATGTATTTTAAGAATAATCCTGTATAATGAATAATAACAATCATAGATGCCACCGTAAGTCTCAGTGATAGTGAAATTTTCTTCCTTGCAGATTGCCAGCGCCCTGCCTCGAAACGTTGGTCTCCTTGCGAAAGATTTCGTCGACACGGGTCTTGATCCTCATCCGTACTAACTTTTTTCTCTATAAAATAATAGTATAGAAATGTTTTATCGTCCGTATTACAACGAATGGACGTAAGTTACAGGTTTATTAAGTAATTTTTTATTTAATATTTAATGTTATGGCATGTCTAAAACAAACACCGTGTTTACATTTTTAGTCTTTTTGTGCAAAAATCATATCCTTGGTTTAATAAATCCGCATATTATTACGATCATGAGTCAAGTGCATTTATCAAACAAAAGTCATAAAAATAATACAAACTACATCTCATCATCCTCTAATTATAGCAATCAATTTGCAGACTTAATTTCGTTCGTAGAATCTCTAAACCTCTCTCCGGAAAGTTGACATTTTGCGGATGTGGCCTTATTACATCAAAGGGTACGAAAATATAACATTCTGGAAAATTAAAGACTGACCCATGCCGCAATGGAATTGTAATAGAAAACAATAGCTTTTGGACACTATATAGGTACTATATAGGTTATCCCACGGCTATGCCACACGGAGGGAACGTACATTAAATACAGTAAATAGAACATTTTACTGAAAAAAGTCTTCATTTTGATTTTAAAACAATTCGAACTGCATTTTAAGATTTTTAAATAATCGCCTGTCTGAACCGGGAATCGAAGCCACCAAATGTGAAAAACAAAAACACCTGTGATTTTATTATACTTATCGAAAGACTCAATCTTAAGGATTGTTTTTTTTTTTTCTAAATAACATAGCATCTTAAATAAAAGGAAGACCATTAAATTTAACATTTAATTCGATAGTTTGTTCAGAAAATTAATATAGCCTTTTCTCTGACTTTGCCGCGCTCATAACAAATGACATTATTATTTCAAAGCGAGCGATGTTCGAATAGATTTTCGCAAAGAATTGGCAAGGCAAATATAATGCCGTTCTTACAGCACTACTGAAAGTAATGTATACAATATTGAATAAAATTAATTATTAATGCACAATTTTCCTTCAAAATTGTAAATTATGTTCCCAATAAAGTCAGTTGGTAATAAACGGGACGATATAGCATCATATATTGTTTGTTTGGGTTTTTATGGATGAAATAAAATTAAACTATTTATTTCATTTGTTGAATGTTTTGTGTTTTCTTTTTTATGCTTATCCCGGTACTCAAACACGCATTTATCATAGTCTTTTTAAACGTCATTCGTCTTCGCATGCAACGTAACGCGGTTGACTTAGAGCGATGCCACACTGATTTCAACCCACCGAGGGCCACACGAATGAGCAATGCGGTGTCGCAAAGAAACACCCCTCTCTGTTTCAACGCACCATGTTCGAAGGATTCGTCCAAGGAAGTATAGCCATCTTACATATTTCTGCCGCCAAGCGGTAATGTGAGTTGCGTTCCGATTTTGAAGTGTAAGGATGCTGGTGAAATTATAGGCATAAGGGTCTTGTCAACTTATGTCTCGGTGTGACAGTGTCTCTCAGATCTTTGCGATTTAAACATCTGAGTGGCACTGCAAATGCTATGGACAGGCGTGTTGCTTACCACCAAACGCACGACTAGTTCTTCCCGTCACTTGGTAATACAAAATAATGTGACGTTTAGATCTAATTTATGTGTAGTACAACTCAGCGTCACCGCACGGTGAGACGTCGACGCGACGCGTCCTGTGGCATAGCTCTTAATATTTTTTACGCCGCTACAGCTGATGAATTGAACACGTTAAAATCGGCTTGGTGAAAATTTATTTTGTTTTAATAAAGTATCCGTTTCTCAGTTAATTATTTAGTATATTACAATATAAGAGTTCAGTACAATTAAAATGAATTTTGTTTTATAGTACATCATAGGCTTACTGACTATTTCTCCAGGTAGATGGCGCATCAATGTTGGTGTTGTTGAAGTCATAGGTGCTCCACAGTACATTACCCACTCAGTTTCAATTTAATGTGTGAAGAACATTGAAAATGAATACAAAAGTTTTTAGGCAATGTTTTAGTTATGTTTTTAACATTCTTACTGAACAGGACTCTGGTCGTGGTACTATATTGCCGCTGCTAGATTTCTCCCGTGCTTTCGACAGTATCAATATTTCTCTGCTTCTTGCAAATTTGACCTATTACGGCTTGAATGGTTCTGCAGTACAATGGTTTGAGAGTAACTTTTGTGCTCGATCGCAGGCTGTCAAATTGTCTGTAAGTGACGGCTCCAGTGTTGTCTCCGTTTTCTTCAAGTAAATCGTGGAGTGCCACGAGGTTCATAACTGGGACCACTACTGTTCGTCATTTACAGTGCTGATTTGCCTAGAGTTATAAAGCATTGTAGGTACCATTGTTATGCAAATGACGTTCAATTGTATATATTAGTGAATCCTAATAATGTATGCGAAGCGCAAACACGTATGAACAACGATCTTGAGAGAGTTGCTGAGTGGTCTGCTCGGAATTCATTTATTCTGAACCCGATGAAGTCCAAGTTTATTGTATTTGGTAGTAAAAAGCAAATCAGCAACATCGTAGACAGAGATCCACATATCGAGATCGCGGGTAGCGATGTGGCTCGAGTAACAGAGGCTAAAAATCTTGGCATTACACTTGATGGTCAATTACGTTTTGAAAGTCACGTACTAGATCAAGTAAGGAACTGCTTTTATCGTCTTAAAATTTTATACAAAATACGTAATTACGTATTTTGTATTCAAGTGAGCATGCTCGTATTACCATCTGCGAATCACTGATCCTTTCCAAACTTAATTAGGGAGATATAGTTTACAGTCCTCGTTTGTTGAGTAAAACCCAACACCTGATTCAACAAAATGCTTGTTGTCGATTTTGCTTCAAAATTCCATCTCGCAGCCATATCAGACAATATTTAAACAATGCAAACATGTTAAATATGGACTCGCGAAGACATCTACATCTCGCGTGTATGCTTGGCGTGATAAAGTTCCAAAAACCAAAGTACTTGTATGGAAAGGTAAAATCTCTACTTTTCACGACAAATTTTCTATTAGAACCGTGAAACCTCTGTTAGCGGGACAAATTCATCGCACTGTGGCCTTTACTGGAAGCTGCAAAGTGTTGGAATAATATTCCACCCCCGCTTAGACTCCTTAAAACTAAGTTTACGTTTGAAAAACATTTGAGGGAATTCATTTTTGAAAGGCAAAAACTGGGTATTCCTAATCGCTTTACGTAGCGGAGGCTTCTAGAATGAAGTCCCTTTACTTCATAGACATTTATTGCTTCATAGACATTTATGGCGTTCATCGCCATTAAGTACTGATTATTATTATTTTATTTTAATTATATCAATTATGAATTTGTATTACAATTTTTTCTGATTTAAAAAAAAATGTTTTTATAATCTATATAATACTCACGTGACACTAACACATATGCATACTACATTCACCTCACCATGTTTTTGCTTCTGATGCACCGCTACGCGCGACCATAGAAGGTGGCGGCTCAAAATCAGTGTCTTGCTGTTGGGCAAATTTTGCACTGAACCACGACCTATTTGGCTTGCTTTAGCACACACAAGCTGTTAATCATTAGATTAGTATTATGTTTTTTAACCGACTTCAAAAAAGGAGGAGGTTCTCAATTCGACTGTATGTTCTTTTTTCTTTTTTTTTTGTATGTATGTTACGCGATAACTCCGGTATTTGTGAACCGATTTTCATGATTCTTTTTTTGTTGGAAAGGGTACTTCCATAGTGGTCCCATTTGAAGCAAATCATCCACCTCGAAGGGTGGCTATTGCGCATGAAGATTCATTTTTATAAATAGCGCCTAACTTTTATTTAGGAGCAAGTACTTTAATGGTTGATTTTGCTATTTCTCCCATTCAAGGCGTTTTTCTCTCAATATACTTTGAGTAGTGTCGTAGTGAGAACCTATTTTTATTATCTCCAGTCTCAGTTGTATAGTGGCGAACTAGGGGATATTTCAATAAAACTTAGCAAATAGACGTAATTCCACGCACTTTTGAGGTCGGTTTTTTTAGTATTCTGTACTGAGATTATTTTTGTTTTTTTTTCTTTAATTTTGATTGCTGTGTGTCTTTTTAATCAATTTACTCTATTATATTGTTGTGTGTGATGTGATGCAGGACAATAAACGATTTATCTATCTATCTTTTAAACATCTGAACAATCAATACCTCGCCGGCGCCGATCACGATGCCCATCAGAGCAACCCATCAGAGTCGGCCGTTAAATAAAAGTAAAACAAAGTCATAGATTTTCAATCTATTTTATTACGAGTTAAGTAGGTATACACTTTTTGGATATAATAAAATGATGTGCTTAAATTTAGATCTTTTACATTTTCTAATACAAATTCCTAAACACCCATTTTTGGCTTAAGTTATTTTATATTTATTTGACAATTGTCTATAGTTATAGGGTAAGAGCCATATCAAAAAAGGATCTGAACCAACCGACCTGAAAAAAACCGACCAATCTAGGCGTTCTTTTCATTTTTTACAGCAAGTTTGAGTTAAAAATGTAATTTTTGTCAGAGCCTTAAAAATTTCCAAAAGTTGTAGAACAAATTTATTCGTATTTTAATCTCTCCAAAGAGAAATCAATATTTTAGCAACTAGTCAAGGAGCTTTTTCCCTTTCTAAAGAATAGGGTTTGAGCTCTTGCCGACCTTTTTTATATGGTACGTACCCTATAGTATAATTGTTTATATCCGATTATTGTAACTCCATGAAAATGTCCTTTAAATAATTGTATTTTTTTTCTACACTACAACACTATTTCTTTACCTAATAATCTTATGAAATGTATTTAATTTAATTACCGAATGTGCCCGAAGGCATATCATGTTTACAAAGATAACCAACTTGTTGGTTATTCTCATTTCGCCGTACACTGAACAACGGAAGATAAAAATTGGCAACATGTTGGTTCTTCTTATTACATACTACGCTGAATGGAAGATTAAATATATTTTTAATTTTCTGCACCACGTCAACTTTTTTGTCAGCAAGCCAAGTGAGATAAGTTGAAACAGTTTGGTGTATATGGAAGATAACATACATGTTAAAACTTATCATACAGTACCGTCATGTTGGAAGAATATGTAATTATAACATATAGAAATTATACAAAAAATATAGGTATAAATCTATACTAACACACGTAGATAAAATGTACACTATATAGACATTATTCTTTGGAGATATAATATTTCTGTATACTTTTTTATATATATTTGTAGTAAAATACATCTAACAACAAAGTACTTAGTACTCTCTAATTTACAAAGTAAATTCATATGGGTCTAACAGTGATGTTTTAAAAAATTAGAAACATGAAAAATATTAAATCATGAAAAATATATATCTTTTTAAAGCTATTCTCAATTAAGTGCTCTTACTATTTTATGCAAAAGCACTTAAATAATACGATGATTTTATTTAACAAACTCCATAATTAAATGTAACGGTATACTACATATATGTATATTATTCATGTTTATTAATATCAAATTTACATGTTTGATTTCATCAACTTATTGTTTATTTTAGTTGCCGTCTATATTTTTTCTTTATGTTCAACATGATACAACATGTTGGGTAACTCGTCGTGCGAATAATCAACATATTATTATTATTATTTATGTTTTTAGCTATTTCATTTTAATTATTATAATAATAATAATAACGCACACACTCAACATATTACATAAATTCAATTACTTGTTAGTAAATTACGAGTATAAGTACAACCTTGCTTCACTTAATAACTTCGTCATAATGTCATGAATAATATTTCTTCAGATCTCTCTATTTGCTGTTTTTGTCTTGTTGTTGTTGATTTGTGTTTATTTCAAGTGATTCCAAGACAAAAGAGAGAAAGTTCCATAATTTGGTTTTATTATCTATGCTGGGCGTTTCAGTTATATATAAATATTATCATCCAATGTTACCCAACAATAAAAAGTACAAGTGTAGAAGTGATATTTAAGTTATCAGTAAGTACTGAGGTTTCCACACGCTAAAGTACCTATTTACAATTTATTTATATAATGACGCCAATTCCGCACATTCTATTAAACTTAAATTTATTTGACAGGTCTAAGGGTCGTATTCTAGTACTCTACTCAATGCTCAAGTCAGGATTTGAGTATGATTCAAAGCACTAGAAATCATACTCAAGTCCTTGCCATTAGGGTCGTATTTCCAGTGCTTGAAATCATACTCAAGTCTGCTCAAATCTGCTGAGTAGAGTTCTGGAATACGACCCTAAATATTTAAAATTCTATAAGTTTCAGAAGGTAATTCCGCTTGTTTAAATAAATTTAAGTTTCAAAATGTGAACAAAAGTATCGCCAAAAATATTTTTCTAAAGTTTTATTTAATAATTGACTTCACCTTAGTGTTGCATAGGAAAAACCGTGAAATTCTCATTCAAAGAAATACGCGTGTAATGACAATGTAAATAGTTGCTTTTTTATTTGTTTTTCAAAGAAGAAAAACATGCACGCACACAGGAACGCACCCGCGCATACACACACACAAACACACACACACACACACACACACACACACACACACACACACACACACAACTGCTTTTGTGTTTATTTGCCTTTCTTTTACTAAGTAAAGTGACATTAAATAGGTATACAGTAACATGATTCTTTAGTTATATATTTTTTAAATAAATTTTTATCTTTTCACGACAAAAATATCTTTTACATAGGCAAAACTTACCTAGTTTTCATTAACGTTTTTCAACTTCTGGTCCGCTACATTTTACGTTCCTTTTTTAACTTTTGTATTTAATACCTAATTTAGGTATATCAACGATACACAAGACCACTACATACATCGTCTTTCGTTTTACATTATAACCACAGACATATATTTAGATTATAACTTAATATAGAGAGCTTGTACTGTGTCCACTTTTAATTTTAAAAGTAGACTAAAGTTTAATTTAACATAAATTAAGGAGCTTAAGAAAAATAATATGATCTATATGGCACAATAGCACTTTCTAATAATTGTAATTTTTTTCATTGAAAAAAAAACCGACTTCAAAGTTAGCTTATCGCGATGCTTTATGCGATGTTCCTGGGATCCCCTCATCAGATTCTGACTTCTTGGTGACAATGGGACTGTTGCGGACTACATTGTACATTTTATACATTGACTTACAATTATATGGACGTCGGGTCCGCGCTAAAAAGTGTCCGAACTTATAGGGCGTTCAAATCGTATACAGAGCGTCATTCGCGCTTTAGTCTTCGTTTGTTCGACTGACAGCGAAGCAAGCAAAATTAGACAGTACTGCGATGACATTACAATTTAAATCTAACGTTTTAGCTTTTTCACATTCCTTTACATCTCACTACGTTTAAATAGGTTGACTTGGGACATTTTTTTCGTGGTTTTTGTATTAGACCCGTCGTCCATTTATTTGTAAGTCAATGATTTTATACATTTTTTCTGATTGTTATGGTGACGGTGATTTATTGATCACATGCAACAATGTCTTGTGAAAAGTCGATTTTTATTTGCGGAAAATAATTAGTGATTTGTGATAGCCGAAGCGAACTCGGAACAGCGTCGTCAGCATCAGGGACCACTTCGAGAGTATATTATTATGCTTTGAAACAAAAAAAAGAATTTTCAAAATCGGTCCACAATTTCAGGATTTTCCTCGATTTCCATGGGGATAATCAAATTCTGACTTGGTGACAATGGGACTACCATGAGAGTGCACCCTTTCAAACAATAAAATAATTTTCAAAATCGGTCCACAATCCACGGAAAACATACATGTAGCAGAACGTATAACCTCCTTTTTTTTAAGTCGGATAAAAATGGTAATAGCAGTAAAGATCCAATGACTATTAAAATGGACGAAAAGAACAACTTTATAATTACTTTGGGACATTTTCAAATCTCTAGACTAGGTACTCAAATAATCTCTCTTTCAAGCTTTGATTCTTCTACACACGATCTACGATCCAAAAATACTTTTGAAAATAGACAATATCCATTTGTCATCTACCAATATAAGTAATCTTCCTTTGCTACTTCAAGTACCTTCCCAAAAATGCAATCTTGAGTCTTGATGAGTATCATGACTTTCGCTCAAATGTTACAGAACTTATTAAAGATATATATCTACGTCCTTCAAATGCTGGTAATTACGATCCCAGTATCCTCCATTATACAGCCAATCTTCCTGCTTGGTGTACGGATTGGTACCTTGACTGAACCACCTGGAAGAAAATACATCGTTTCACATTAAATTAACACTTAGAGCAGGGGTTCCCAAACTTATTTTGTCTACTGCCGCACTTTGAGAATAAATTATTTTTTAGCGCCCCCATTTTTTCACCTACTTATAAACCACTATAACTTCAAATTAAATTAATTATTGTGAGCTATATTAGCGGAGATTAAACATTCATTCTAAACGAGACTTTCATTAACCTGCAAGAGTTAACTTGAGACCCGAGCGCAGTAGGTAGTACACAACGGCGCTCAGGTCTCAAGTTAACTCTTACGGGCTACACCTGCCAATGAGAATGATTATTGAAACGCAACTTTATAGTATTCAGACAGAGAATCTTTTATTCGAAATAAAACAAACATAATCGATTCTAATATAAAAACTAATGTGAAGGATGAATCTGATGCTTAAGAACAGCCGCAAGACACCACGTTTGGTAACATGCAAACGATTTCTCTTTTTAGTAAGCAGCTTTGCCACAGCACCAAAACCACGTTCACACAAATATGACGATGGAAATACTATCAAGAATTGTTGAACGATTGACCACAATCCAGAGTACAATTGCGGGATCGGTTTTATAGCCAAAGTTCTTGGTAGCCATTTTTGAACTTGATTTTTATTTCCTCGTTCGTTGTCAATTCTATAAGTTCTTCTTTCAGCTGAGGTGATATTGCTGTGTTCACATTTGAAAACGGATCCATCACCCAGTCTGGTATTTTCAAGTTAAAAATGTCCTGGTATCGTTCGGTGAAGTCAATGTGGAGGTTTTCCAAATATTGGCAGTAGGCAAACAAGTCGTCGTTACTGCAGGATACTGATAAATTCGGAAAATTGTGAAACTAACGTCTGCCCATATTCTTTTTGTGTAGTTTGGCTGCGAAAGCAGCAATGACATTTTTTGTTTTAATTAAATTTATTTCATCGCCTTGCTGTTGGAGTTTCATGTCGTTGAACAATTTATACAGGTCTGTCATGTAAGCTATATCATTCTTTGATGTAATAAGCTTGTTGCGCAATTCTGTATCTTTAGTTTCCAAGAACTCTATCACAGAGTCAAACAGGTTGTAAAAGGGAGTCAAACAATTGCCTCTTGATAGCCAACGAACTTCAGTATGAAACAACAAACGGTTGAAATGTTCGTCATTAGTAACACAAAGCTGATGAAATAATCTATCATTCAAAGAGCTGTTACGGGTTTTTTTGACTGCTTTGATGACATATTGCAGTGATTGAAATAGTCGTTCACTTAAATTTCTAGCAACCAAGTGTTGTCTATGGATAACGCAATGTACAGAAAGGACATCTGGAATTTTATTTTTTAAGTACGCTGTGAAGCCTTTATGGCACCCTGTCATAGCCGGAGCGCACTCCGTAGCATCTGATCTGTTTCTCATCACAAAACTTTTCCAATGTATTGAATATGGTTTCGTCTTTTGTATCGGTCTTTAAATTTCCAGCAAACAATAGTTCTTCACATATTTTCTCATCTTTAATAAACCTCACGTAAGACAGCAACAATGCTTTATTAGTTGGTAAAGTGGACTTATCGAGCTGAATTGAGAATTGACTAGTCCTCAGGTGATTGCACAATGATTCCTCAATGTTTTCAGCCATTTCATCAAGTCTTTGCACAGAATTATTACTCAAAGGATTTTTTCGGATAATATCTGCGGCCGGTTTATGAAACACAGTAGTCATTACTTCCCTTATTGCTAGAAAAATTAACTCTTCTCCGATGTTGTGTGGTTTGCCTTTTTGAGCATTTAACATAACGTCATCTTGCTTAGCAGTCGCCGAAAAGAGTTTTGCTACACTTGGCTGAGTATTATGCTTCTCTTCTAGGTCTTGAAAATATGCTACATTCTTCTCTTTCTTATCTGGATGATTTTATTCAAATGATCTTGCAGTCTTGAAGGCTTCATTGCTTCAATTGAAAATGTTTTTAGACATAGAAGGCACAAAGGCGACGATGGGTTTGTGGGATTTTCAATGAATCCGAATTCCGCACAGTATTGCCATCTCTTCTTTTTTACTTCCGACATTGTTTTGGTTTGAGAAATACGTAAGTAAGTGTTGAACTTAAGTACTGCTTATCTATTACGCGCGAAACCGCAAATGAAAATAAAATAAATATTATGTTGTTTTCATAGGATTGCATAAGCAGCACGCACCTATAGGAATAAGACAAACATGCATAAACTCGTTTATCTCATTCGACGCTCAATCGGACTCAACAAGTAAGAACAAGTATTCTATGAACCAGCCGATCGATGCAGGAATGCACAAATCGGGTTATTTAATAAAAACTTGTTAAAACATGATTGCCCGCAGTCTACCTACGAAAATTACCTATCTAGGAATACTAATAACTATTAAAATGCGAAACTGTGTCTGTTGCCTTTTTAATTGTTTGTTTGTGTCTACTTTCATTTCGGAACAACGGAGCGACCGATTGACATGATTTTTATCTCTTAATTAATATTAATTGATGTTCACAAGTTGTAGTCGAGAGTCGAGAGCTCAGTCGGTGTCTAAGATTCTTCCTAGATGAAATTGCAACTCTCCCCCTAAGCCTCTACACAACGCCCCCATTTTTTTCTGGGTCCTTTTAGGCCTGCAGCGCCCACAAGGGGGCGTTATCGCCCACTTTGGGAAAAGCTGATTTAGAGTAGGTAACCACGTTCCTGTAACGCCTTCTGGCGAGACGGAATGACGATCTGCGAATGGCAGCTGGCAGCAGATGAATGCGACAAGCTGAGCACCGAGCGAAATGGCGCACATTGGGAGAGGCCTATGTCCAGCAGTGGATTGCGATAGTATAATGATGATGATGACACTCTTGGATATTTTTATGACATCGCGATTCTGAGCATCTTGCATTCAATGACCAATCTGCAAACACTGCGTATTTCTTCCCTGTGACTTAACTGCTATAAGAACAATGTTAAAGACTTTTGTTCATATCACACTGTTTTCGGTATCTCTGGTTTTTTGCAGACCAATAATAAAATCTTAAAATATTCATACCTAGGTTGCCAAGCCTCAGACGATTTCTTCAGCAACTTCCGAGCGGACCTTTGTTTCTCCTCCAACCTGGTTTTTTCAGCGGCTGCACCATCTATGTCACCTTGCTCCAAGAGCCTGATATCTGGTCTAAGTCTGCTATCAGTTGGACATAGTTGGCCCTTCATATCGCGTTCAAGCTCGTTTAAGGACATCGCAAATTCCGTGAATTGGTAATACTGAAACGAAATGATGTGGTTCAAATAATATTACAAATACAGTCTCCATTGGATTAGATAAAGGGGACGAAGGTCTACTACCTTCTGAACTATCTATATGCTTCTCATTCTTAATGCTTATTTCATTCATTTCTTCTTAAGCAGGATTAACAGATCGGTAAGTGTTGCGTTGAGGCAAAGACTACCAACAAAAAAAAAAAAAAAAAACAAAAAAGTCTACCAATGCCAATAGCATAAATATAGTTAACAGTACATACCTGTGCACTATTGACAGGCCTAGGCCTAGCCTCCCACAATACCACTGATTCTGGTATATCTATGTTATATGAATCATCGGGCTTCGGTACGTCATCCGAGTCTCCTTCGTCAGTCTGCAAAAAAATATAGGCATTTTACTATCTGTTTTCTCTTAGATTTCGGGCTCTCGTATAGTGAGTATTGTCTGGCTGGTAGTGTGGCTATTATACTAAATTTCACGACCTCGTAATGAGAGTGTGTCTCCGCCTTGCAGTTTGGCAGGCTTTGAATTTGAACTCAAGTATTATTTTTATATAACAAACAATTTATTTATTATTATTATTAGATGAAAAAACCACTTCCAAAAACTTTAACTCTTGATCCGCAAAACTACTGATTGAACTGAACATTTGTGTACGTACGTTTTCATGGGGAAAACTGGTTCAGTTTCATGAATAGAGTACTGATTCTATTGCTCTATTCAAATATGACTTCTATTTCAAAGCACTAGCTTTACAAATCCAGAAATAACACTTCGAAATCACCCAAAAAACTGTTACTCACATCTTGTATGGACATGGACCGCAAAGCACCAACTTTGAAGCTGTTTAACTTAGCGAGAACTTTCTTTGGCGTGTGGGATGGTGTCTGTGAGCTGGACTCTCCATTCTCCTTGGCCCATTGTTCGTAGGCGGCAGAACTGCAGCATTTGATCGATTCCGTCCATTTACCGTAAAGGAAACGAAGGCGTTTTTTGCTGAAGAGAAAGAAAATTGGAATGGTAACGTACTCAGTATACAAAATAATAATCTTGTAATATCGGTTTTACATAATGTATAATTTGCCTATAACACTAAAGGACGCACATTTATCAGTTTTATTCTGTGCCATTTTCCCCAAAACCTAATGAAACATTTAACATACACAATGGCAACGTACTTCTGATCAACAACAAATCCATCAACCCTGTGCAGATCACGGTTGTTAAACCCTGCAGGTTTGAAGACCAGGTTGGCCTTGAGCCCAGCGCCGCCGTGGCATGTCACTTCCATGGGGCCAGATTGTTCGATCCACAGTTTGCCCACGATCACGTTGTGCACGCAGCAGTTCACGTTGCTCCAGGTGTATGCTTCGCCCCACCTTAACAAATAAAAAAATCACCGTATCACCATTTTTGAAAAGTATTCTTTGCTTTTACAAACTCAAAACTATATTCTTAATGATATTCCTATTAACATGAAATTCCTAAAATATTTTTAAATTCCTTTATTATTGTGAAATTATTCCATTATAATTATTAATAACAAAAATTCCTTCGATCGGACAGGCCTCGACCTCGATGTTTTCTTCGACATCTGTTACCTATGTCAATATATGGCAACCGCTCTACCTACTGATCGAGTCAGCCTAGATTGGCAAAACAGATACAGATTCGAGCCCTGTCACATCGAAGGAATTTGTCTTTGTGTTCGGTGTTTGTTGTTAATTATTATGATCTTGCTTGATTACTTTAATTTTACTGTGTAAGTAACTGGGTTTGCTTTAAAAGTTCATTTATTTGTGGAAACACACGTTATTTGAAAGTTCACATGTACAAAATAAATAGAGTTTCACTGTGTCCGGCCAAATATTAGGCATACAAACGTATTGAAAGTGTTATTCATTATACATTTATTCGCATGCATTTTAACAGACTTAACCAGGTACAACATGTTATTTTTTTCTAATATCACATGAGCGAGCACACATGGATTTAATAAGTCGGTCAGCAATGTAGGCGCAATGATAGTTATATTAAAAATATTTTAATTGAAATTGGTTAAAATATTTTTAATATAATTAAATGTCAAAATAATAAAACTAGTAACGTCTAAAAAGAAATATAAATATAAACATCCGACAATGAAGTTAGGGATTTGTCATTTAAAAATTCGGACACTGTATAGTAAATTTTATTAGTCAATAAGTTGTTTGATTTTTTTTTTAATAATATAAGTCTTTTTTCAGACTTCAATACTTTCGGTAAATTATTGTAAATTTTTGGCGACATTATAAAGACACTTTTGTGCATGAAAGTAGTTTTACAAGCTTTCGAATGAAGTTGGTCATAACGTCTTGGCTTTAGAGTTTGCGTGAACAAGTGTGGGTGCATTCGGACGTATATGGCAGTTTCGTATATGTAAAGTGAAGGTACAGTCAGTATTCGAAGATCCTTAAAATATGTTTTACGACTATCTGTAATCTTCAAACGACACATTGCTCTGACACATCTTTTTTGTGCCTTGAAAACTGAATTCACATTGGTTGCATTTCCCCAGAATATTATACCATATCTTAATATTGAAGCAACATACCCATGATATGCTTGAAGGACCGAGCTTCTATTTACAGTTTTGCAAAGAATGTATAGTGCATATGCACAAGTGTTGGGTTTATTGCTAACATTTTCTAATTGTGCTTTTCAGCTTATTTTATCATCAACGTGTATATCTAGGAATTTTGTTATATCTGTTTGTCCTATGTGTGTCCCTTTATATTCTATGTTTATTTGACTAGCTGCTTTTCTCAACTTAAAATTAATGTGCTTGGTTTTTTGAAGATTGATTTTCAAATTATTTTCTAGAAGCCATTGTATTAATGAATTTAAGCTGTTATTTATTTCATTTTCTTTAATATATGTGACCGTACAATCGTCCGCATAAAGCGTCATGGGATGATGGGATGCCTTAGTGTTAGAGGTAATGAAACCTCATTTGAGAATACCTGCGTGTATGTGGAGTCGGGTAAAAAAAAGGAAATACTTTGACTCCTATCATTTTCAAAATGTGGAACCAATATAAAATGTATAAGATTTTTGAATAAAATATTTAATAATTACTTCTCGGGCGTGAGTGTTTTCTTTCAGGTTATGGGCTATAAGAAGGCACTAATAAATAAATAAATAACGTAACTAAGCGGTTGAAATTTTGAAATACGAGAAGGTAAGAAGAAGAAGAAGAAGAAAATTCAAAATGGAGTCCTGCAATGTGAAACTTAGAACTAATGGCTCTAATTTTGTGGTCTGGAAATTTCAAATCGAAATATTGTTAAAAGCTAAGCAACTATATTCTAATATTGAAAAAGAAAATGACAATCCGGATGAAAAGTTTCTCGACAAAGATGCAAAAGCACAAGAAATCATTATAAATAGATTAGAGGAGGGAACTATGAACTTGGTCCTATCATGCAAAACGGCATACCAAATGTTTACAAAATTGAAATCTGTTTTTGAGCCTAAAACGAATATAGATACTCATTTACTACAGCAGAAATTTTTCTCTATCAAATATGAAGAAGAAGGTATATGTATGTTTGTCGCAAAGCTCGAGGAAATACGTAACAAACTTGCAGAAAACAAAGAAAATATATCTGAGACTATGATGATAACAAAAATAATAACGTCACTACCTGCGGTCTACAATCATTTTGTCACTGCATGGGAATCAGTACCCCGAGAATATCAAACATTGAATGAACTCACGTCTAGACTGCTGCTTGAAGAGCACAGATTAAAAGAAAACGTGCCAATGCAAGCGTTAGCAATGCGATCTCATCCTTTGCAATCACGTAAATATAGAGTTTCCGTTACTTGCCAAAAATGCAACCGATCCGGTCATGAAACAAGGTATTGCAAAGCGGGCATAAAATGCCATTATTGTGGAAAGTTTGGCCACTTTGCGAATGAATGTAGATTCAACTTACACAAGTTTGCAAATAGAGGAGGCAACCGAGGTCGTGACAAAGAACACGGATGCACATATAACTGTCAAGCAGCTAACGCATTTGTTGGAACAACGGATAACAACCTAGTTGAGTGGTTTATGGACTCTGGAGCATCAGAACATATGTGTAAAGACAAGGACATGTTCATTGAATTAACTACAGAAAAGAATAAAACTGTTAAAATAGGCGACGGATCAATGCTGTCGATAAAAGGTATTGGGTGTATTAGGTTAGAAGCTTACAATGGTAACCAGTGGATAGAAACCACTATATCAAATGTTTTGTATGTGCCGGATTTAAAGGTAAACTTATTCTCAGTAAGTAGAGCTGTAGATAAAGGGTACAGTACAATTATTGATAGTAAATTGTGTAAAATAATAGATTCTGAAGGGTCTGTTAAGGCTATTGCTGAGCGAAATGGAAATCTGTTTAAAATGATTTTTCGTTTGTATAACCAACCTCCTTCAAGTAATGTTGTTCTTGATTTGATTGACTGGCATGACAGACTAGCACATCAAAATTTGACACAAATCAAAAATGTACTGTCAGAGCACGGTGTAATTTACAAAAATATTTCAATTGCTGTTTGTGAAAGTTGCTGTGCTGGTAAACAACATAGAGATATCTTTATACGTAGTGAAAATCGTGCAAATTCTCCGTGTGAGTTAGTACATGCCGACCTCTGCGGTCCTATGGAAGTTCCATCTATTGGTGGTTCTAAATATTTTCTTCTGTTCAAAGATGATTACAGTAATTTCAGAAAAGTATATTTCATCAAAAACAAGTACGAAGTTAAAAACTGCATTGACAATTTTATTGCTCTAGTAGAAAAACAGACTGGATACAAATTAAAAATATTAAGGACGGATAACGGAACAGAATTTGTCAACAATGAGGTATGTAAAATGTTGAATAAATATGGAATCGTACATCAAAACTCTATAAGGTACACGCCTCAACAAAACGGTAGGGCTGAACGGGAAATGCGCACTATTGTAGAAGCTGCCAGAACAATGTTGAAAGCAAAGTCAATGACCAAGAGATTTTGGGCAGAAGCTGTGAATACAGCCATTTATGTACTAAATAGAACTGGCCCAAGTCCCGTAAAGAAAAAAACACCGTTTGAACTTTGGACAAACAAATCAGTTGATTTTAATACTTTTCAAGTTTTTGGCAATCGTGTTTCTTTTCACATTCCGAAGGAAATTCGTAAGAAGTGGGACGATAAGAACGCGATTGGAATATTTGTGGGATATGAAGAAAATGTAAAAGGATATCGTGTTTATGTTCCTGAAAAAGACGATGTTATTTTGACCAGGGATATAATTTTGCTGTCAAATACAGATATCGAAGAAACAAAGACGGAACGGCCGAGTTCACGCGTAATTGACTCTACTGATAGTAATAATTGTGAAATTGAGGAAAATGAAAAAGAAGTAGAGGTTGAAAGGATGGAAACAAGAATAAATAATAGTCAACTCGAAACAGTTACCAACGAAGAATCTGTAGAAACAATTGATATCGAGCAAAGTCAACAAAGCGAACAAAGGAGATTGAGAGATCGTAGTAAGATTCGACCACCACAAAGATATGAAGACTCAGAAATGTATAGTGTACTTCATTTTGCCGAAGTATTTGAACCTAAGTCTTATGAAGAAGCAATTAACGGCAATGAAGCTGATAAGTGGATTGATGCAATGGAGAAGGAAATATCATCCCTTGCGGAGAATAACACGTGGACTGTTGTTCCCAAGCCGGCTGATTGCAAGCCAGTTGATACCAAATGGCTTTTTAAAATAAAGAAAGGCGAAGACGGAAATAAGTTTTTTAAGGCGCGTTTAGTAGCTCGTGGTTTCAAACAAAAAGAATTTGTATCGGCATCCGAAGTTTACTCGCCGGTCGCACAGCTCACAACTTTCAGAATGTTTGTTGCAATAAGTGTGAAATTGGGAATTAAACAGCATCAAATGGACGTCTGTACGGCTTTCCTTAATGGTAAGATAAATGAACTTGTGTATGTGAGTTTGCCTGTGAATTTTAATATAGAAAGTGATAAAGTATGTAAATTAAATCGAGCTCTGTACGGTCTTAAAAAGTCGCCTAAGTATTGGTATGACACATTAGATGACACTTTAAGAAAATATGGTTTTACAGCCAGTAAAAATGATTATTGTTTTTATTATAAAGTGAGTAACAGTATTAAAACTTATTTCCTGGTGTACGTCGATGATTTCCTAATTATGTCGACAGACAATAATGAATTGCTCAATATAAAGAACTATTTACAGAAATGTTTTAAAGTTAAAGATCTAGGTATTGCTAAGTGCTATCTTGGCATAAATGTGTTACAGAACGGTGACCATACAGTTTTAAGCCAAACAGAATATATCGCAGGATTATTACGGAAATTTAACATGCATGAGTGTAAGCCGGTGTCCACACCGATGGACCAAAGTGTAAAACACAGTTTACTGAAATTACATATGTCTGAAAACGAAGCCATCGAAATTAAATGTAGAAAAGCTATCGGTGCAATTATGTATTGTATGTTAGCCACGAGACCAGATTTAGCTAATAGTATGTCAATACTGAGTCGTTACCAATCTTGCGCTTCTGAAGAATTATGGACAGCTATTAAAAGAGTTTTACGTTATTTAAAAGGAACTATGGAGTTAGGGTTAATATTTCATAAAAAATATTCTGATTCTTTTATTGAAGGTTATGTAGATTCAGATTGGGCAGGTGACCTGCTAGACCGTAAGTCTACAACTGGTTACGTATTTAAAGTTTTTGGGTGTACTGTAAGCTGGCTTTCTAAAAAGCAACAGTGTGTAGCTTTATCGTCTACTGAGGCTGAGTACATGGCACTCAGTCAAGCTTGTACTCAAGCTGCGTGGTTATGTAAAATGTTAGAAGATACATTCTTGTATGATAAAATGCCTAGCACAATTTTGTACGAGGATAATCAGGGTGCAATTAAAATAGCTGAGAGTTTAGATTCAAAGCGTCTTAAGCACATAGATATTAGGCACAATTATATCCGAGAACAAGTACATAAAGGAGCTGTCGTTTTGAGGTACATTGATAGCAAGGAACAGTTAGCCGATATCTTTACAAAACCTCTTGACAGAATGCTTTTTGAAAAATTTAGAATAATGCTAGGGCTGTGTTGAGTTCAGTTTTGTTTATAAGTAAGAGGTCCCCCCCCTTACATTTATTAATTAAGTTTTCATTAAGAGGGGGTGTTAGAGGTAATGAAACCTCATTTGAGAATACCTGCGTGTATGTGGAGTCGGGTAAAAAAAAGGAAATACTTTGACTCCTATCATTTTCAAAATGTGGAACCAATATAAAATGTATAAGATTTTTGAATAAAATATTTAATAATTACTTCTCGGGCGTGAGTGTTTTCTTTCACTTAGGCATGTCGTTAATATATATTAAGAAGAGGTATGGTCCCAAAATGCTACCCTGTGGTACTCCATATATTTTTACTTTAGAATCTGACTTATATTCCATTTCTTTTCTTGTCACAATGTTGATTTTATTAATTTTGGTCACTTGAGTTCTACCTATTAAATATGACTGTATCATGTTATGCATATGGCCCCTTATACCATATGAATATAGTTTGTCAAGTAAAATGTCATGGTACACATAGTCAAAAGCTTTTGTCATCTAAATATATAGCAAGACCTGGTAATCCACTATCCATTTGTTATGTATTTTCTCTAAGAATTCGTATATAGCTAAATTAATAGAGCTGTTTTTTCTAAAACCTCTTTGTTCTTTACAAAAAATTTCATTGTTCTCAAAATAATTATACACATTATCATAAATAGTTTTCTCGAATACTTTAGAAAAAACTGGCAATAGAGCTACAGGTCTATATGATTCAATAAGATGTTTATTGCCTTTTTTTATACATAGGTTTTATAACAGTTATTTTTAATTTTTCTGGAAATGATCTCTCTTTAATGCGCATATTATTTATATCACTGAGGACAGGAGAAATTATATCTGCCACATATTTTAGTACTTTTGTGCATATCTCATCGTATCCTGTACTGTTTGTATTTTTTAAATTGCGTATTATATTAAATACGTCTTGAGGGACTGTAGGTTTCATAAAAAATGAGTTACAAGTAGAATAATTACGTGTATTTTTACTTTTTACACTGCAATTTGGTTGAACTTCTTCTATAAAGTAATTATAAAATTTTTGAGCTATTATTTTACAATTTGTTACTAATTTGTCATTAATTTTTAGAGCTGATACAGTGTTATGCGGCATTTTTGGCTTACTATTATTTATTATTTTCTACGTAGCTTTGCATCTGTTTGTAGCTTTGGAAATATAATTATTTTGAGACTTTTTTGTTAGTTGGATTATCCTTTTTAGTTTTGTAGAAAAGATTTTATAAGCAGTTTTGTTCTCATTGCTCTTTGTTTTTCTGTTTTTCCATAACATCTCCCTTTTCTTTTTACAGCATAATCTTATTCCACGTGACAGCCATCTTGGTTTTTGTTTAGCACAATTTCTGACTCTTATTACAGGAAAACTTAATTGGTAAAAAAGTTTGAAAATGTCTTAGAAATCATTAAACGTGTGATTACAATTACAAGCTGTGAATCGTTAAAGCTTAGTTTGCTCAGATATTCTCTAAATTTTAACATATTTTCTAGCGAATAATCTCGTTTAAACGTGTACCAATACTTTCGTTTAATGAAATTTCCAACAAATCTAGCAAATTGTGATGTGTGATCGGACAATGCAAGCTCAACTACTTTCACCTCACACCCATTAAAATTATGTATAACATTGTCAATACACGTACCACTACTAATGCGGGTAGGTTCATTTAATGCTAATTTCAAATGAAAACCCTTTATCGTGTTTTTACATTCTATTTATAATTTGGAGTTCTTTAGGGTGTTTATATTAAAATCGCCACATATAATGATCATTTTCCTCGTTTGGTAGCATACTTCGGTCATGAACTACTAATATTAGGGAGGGATATAGTTTCTACCTAGGCAATTCAACGGTGACATTTCCTTTAGGTTGGATCTCAACGCTCTTTCCGCAGAACTTGAGTTTGGGTTGTACAGAGCCGTGGAATACGAAATGTGGGCTATCGGCGTGGAAAGCTGACACTGGTGGATGGTGGGACACCTGTGATGAAGAATATACAGAAATTTAATTTAAATAAACTTCTCTTACAAATTAATTTACAAACAGAAGAAGAATTTCAATGAGTTCTTAACACGAAGAAGTGTGAAAAATCTAAGACAAATATGGATTATATGATTAATATTAGGTACTTACTTGCTCACAAACGGCTCTGAATTCAGGTCTCTCCAATTCATAGGTCTCACCGAGTAGAGGATTGAAGGGTTTGCCAAGACGTTCCCAGTTGGAGGCCAAAGCGCTGACTGCGAATGCTGCATGAAAAAATAAGTGCAAAGTTATATTTTGCTTGATTAAGAAATAAACTTAAGACTACACAGCAGCTTCTTCGTGTGTGTTAAGTAGTAAACTCAATGTGATCACTAGTTCTAATGAATTTTCCATTTTCATCATAATCATGGAATGAACAGACCAAAGGATAAAGAAAAAAGACGATAATTATGGCAAATTTTCCGTTTTCTGTAGACAGTCAATTACTTGAGACATTTGTGGTAGTACACAGACCTGCGATATACTCCATCCTGGTAACCGGATCAGTCTGTTCCGATGCCATGCGCAGCAGATGGGCATATTCAAGGTACTCCAACATCCGCTGAAGGAAGGAAAGTGGTTCGTTGAACACCACAGGCATCGTGATCTTGGACAGCTCCTTGCCGACGCAGTTCTTTAGCACCGACCACAGGGAGAAGTCGCCGCGGCTGAATTGGGCAACGGGGAGCGAGGTCCTGGAACAAGCAGATTAGATAATTGAATAAACGGGCATCTATGTGGATCTGTAAAATAATGTTTTCGACCCAGAAATGTAGCCCAATAGCATCCGGACGTCCCTTTACAACTTTCGGGTGTGTTACATGTATGTTGTGCATATGTTGTTAAACGTGCGATCTGGGGCGTGAAAACCATTCATTGTAAGTTAAGCTAGGTCATGTAGGGTAAAACTTCAATAATCGATGAGAGGTATCTGAGTCAATAATTGATTTACGATTGAGACCTCTTCATTATCGATGATACGTGAGGCGCGACTCTGCAAACTGTCCAAGGCATCGAGAAGGGACTAGGCGGTGTTATACCAGAGGTGCGAACAATACTCGACGCAAGACTTAATTTGTACAACAGACACAACTGGTCAGGCGTGAAGAAACGACGCACCTTGTTCAGGACACCGAGTTTTTGTGGTGCTGTTTTGATCACCGTTTCGATGTAGCTCCTTGGGTTCAGATCGCAGCAAATCTCCATACCAAGCAAGGTGATGCTGCTTTGTTGCGTTAGATTTGTGCTCATTAGAGAAAGAGCGTGAAGGAATGGTGTCAATTTTGCCGTAAACATGTAAACCTGTATTTTCTAAGCATTGAACCCAACAAAAACAATTTTCAGCGCAAAAGCGTTTTTTTGCACGCTAGCGTGGAAAAGGTTTTTGAAATTCGAACTTGACGATGGAATGTGATGCACATAACTTTATATTTCGATGAAAAAAAAAATAATGGCAAGTTCACGTTGAATTAAGGGATTTGTCGTACATTACTTATTTATGTCACGTAAATCCGTTGGTATATTTTATTCTTATTATTGTCGACATTAAATTGACAATGATAACTAATTGTGTTTATTAAATTATTTTAATTCGTCGCAAAACTAAAATAGTTTCAATAATCACTTAATAACACAAAATAAAAGTACAAACAAAAATGAAAATTGATGATGTGTAAATTCAGAACGCATCCGAACATAAACTTTTTCTTTTCATTAAAAAAGGTTTTATAGTTCAACTGTTTTTCTTTCATCTACCATTTCACTTGTTATAGTGAGGTGAAAAGTTGTGTGTTTCGGTCAGCGAAGTTGTTTTGCGTCTCGTGCCTTGAAACCCTCGCTACGCTCAAGGATCTACATATATTTGAACCACTTCGCTTGCTCAGGTGTCAATAGAAGCACTCGCGGCAAACAACAACTTTGTAGCCTTGCATAACAAATAACTATTACTTTGTAAGGGTAAATCTTAGAATAATAACGCATAGAAACCTAGTCCGCACACGCTAAGTGAGGCAAATTGAAGAGCGCCAAAAGGGCCTACACGAGCGGGCGGGCCTTCAAGCTCAATGTCAACTTGCACCGCGAACAGATCAAGAATTTTAGCTAAAAATGACGAAATGTGCGGTAAATGAGTGTAAAAATACGTCAGACAAACATAAAATAGATACTAACATCACATTCCACAAGGAAGTAACGCGTTTCAACTTGTATTTTTATATAAATATTCACTAAAACCGAAAATTAATCTACTACTAAAACTAGCCTACATGAATTTGATTTTTGTCTCACTTGTGACAGTTCGTTTGATATGAAACTATCATTCTATGCGTTATTATTCTAAGGGGTAAATAATCTTATAAGGGTAAAAAATCTTTGACAGTTAATGGGTAAGGATGTTATCTATATTTAAATCTATAGCAATCCATAAAAATTCATAAAGTATAAAAAGCCGGTTTAGGCTACTAACGGTTTTGTCTACCGCCTCTCAAGCGAATGCGTGCGATCGAATCCGTGTTTGCACCTCTCAATGTTTCGGAAATTATCTTATATTGTTAAATATGAAATATACATGAGCTTTTCGGTGAAGAAAAACATTCTGTGTGCAGACATCTGCAAATCAATTCAATAATGTAAGTAATGTAAGTTCATAATATTATATTATATCGCTCTATTATAATAACTCCCAATTAATTACAATTAAATATACATTTTTACCCCCGTAGTTACTTTTTTACTTAACAAATATTTCCTACAATTATGATGTTCTCGTTGTAATCCAATGTTTCATTGCGTCTTTACTTGTATTTTTTTTATTTACTGTTGTTGTTATTAACTTGATGTAGTTTCAAGTTGTCAATTGCATTGTGCATCATGTAAAAATTGCAAGTGGTATTTACCTGTAATTGTTTGATGCATTTAGTTTGTAATATATTTTTTTTGCTAGCATAAGTTCCTATAATTGTAACAATGTACTCAAGCGTTGGTAAATCTTAAATAAATAGAAAAAAAATTTAAAAAAAATCGGCTTTGCGAGAGGACTCTGTGCCCAGTGGTATTATATATAGGTTAACTATTATATAGCTAGTGCGTTATTCAATAATACTTGAGTTCTAGTGGAATATGGCCGAAAGTGCTGAAATTACTTGGTTGTAAAAAACATGCGCTACGTACGTAAGGTGGAAAAACTCGTTTGCCTGAACTCGCTTGACCGAGCGCTACTGTAACGTTATTTCAATTTATCGAATGGTTGAAATTCATATCACACAGTGTTCATTGGTTTGGATAAATATATTAGGTCAACGGACATTAATGTGGAAATAGTAGTATACTTAATTATTTTCAATCTGAACCAAATATATCACAGCCTGAGACGAAAATTGGATATAGCACCGATATCGATTCATAAAATGTTTTGTTTTTATTTATTTTATTTTATTTAAACACTTTATTGTACCACAAAGTAACTTACAAATTTTCAGAAACAATTTAAATATTTGTGTACAAAGGCGAGCTTATCCCATAAAGAGATTTCTTCCAACTAACCTTTGAAAATCTGAGAGGAAAGTTGGTTTTTGGGGTGGCACTAAAAATAGATAAGTAAAGAAATTAAATATACTATACTCAATAAATACACAGATAAATTTAATAAATCAAATGTACATACGAATATATATATATTAAGTAATGTTGATACATTAATACATACAAAGTCTATAATAAATTGAATGTACAAAATAAAACTATAAATAAATATATCAAATGTAAATAAATATTTCGAAAGCTCTAACATGTGGAGTCTGAACAATCCCAAAACTTCAAAAACATATATGTATCGTTATTTTTATTTCCACAATAGATTTAAATGAAATATATTTTAATTAAAAAGAGAGTACCTCAGTAGTGGTCTTATTTAAATTTGAAGAAAATATTCCACCTCTAAAGGGTGGTAAACTAGGGGATGAATGACTTTCGAGTTCGGATTTTTAGTACCCTATCCTGAGGTTATTGTTATTTTTTTTTTAACAAAATTCGTTTTTTGGTTTTTCCAATTTTTTTTTTGTATTTTTTCTTATCAAAATTCGGGGGGTATAATATTAGTAAATAAATATGCCTGTTTACAAGAATAACAGAAAATGATCAAAAAATAAAGTTAGTATAGTGTTCATTGGAGGTATCGAGATGAAAATATGTTGCGCATTGTTAGTGCCTATTCTTACGTAACAACACAATTTGTAGCGAATCGCTACAAATCTCTTTGTATATACAAAGCTTTAGCTTAAGCTTTTAAGCTTAGTTTTATATTTAAATTCTAAATTTAAATGTGTTTGTTTTTGGCGCCTTTTTCTTTACTTTAGTGACTTGTTTTGCTGTTTTGCTTTGACAGCGACATACGTGTTTTGTAATGAAATTATTAAACTGTAAGTACATTTGCTTGGCCTTGCTCACTCGTTGTTAGCACCCAACCTTTAACCCATTGATACAGTCTGCTACACAATTAAAAAAAACATTGGCAAATTTCTGCAACGGTCAAAACTTCATTGAAAAATAAAGATAAGCAAAAACTGCACATATCGTAGAAATATTTCGTTGATGGGTACATAAACTGTTTATATATTTTGTGTACTCCATAAGAATGTACATATATCAGCTTTCTGAAATTTTTTTTTTTATAACATCAAGTGACAGAACGAGCAAGTCGTGCGCCTGATGGCAAGCTACACGCCTGTCCATAACAGTTAGGGCGCGTGTACACGCTAAGAAATTCGACGTGTCTGTTACACAAAAGATGAGAATGGTCGTGTACACGACTAGAACTTTGTGGGATCTAGCCACGAAAACATGTCGTGTCTATTGCAGACGAAAAAATGATGAGTACCTATGTACAGGATAAGAATGATTTCGGACCGATGTGTGTAGAGTAAAATGTGTCGGTGCATTACAAGTCTTCCAAGTAGCTGTTGTTTTACTATATACCGACATATAGTAACCTACTCTTGTATAGACTTTTAGGCGACTTTTCTTAGCGTGGACACGCGCCCTAACAGTGCCACTCGGAGCTTTAAATTGCAAAGATCTGAGGGGCACTACCACTGCGCCCATCACCCTGAGAAATAAGTTGACAAGTCCCATGTGCCTGTAATTTCACCAGCACCCTTAACCCTTCAAAACCGGAACACAGTAATGCTGACATTACTGCTTGACGGCAGAAATAGGTAAGGTGGCAGTACTACCCTGGATGAACTCTTTCACAAAGAGCTCTACTGCTACTAAGTACTCTACTGGTACAATACTTATATAATTACTATTACTATTATTCGTACTGAAGAAATCACAAAATTAATGTTATTTTTAACATTTTTTCATTTACTGTATTTCACTGCTCTGCCATAAAATGTTAGCAGATAGAACTTGAAATCATGTTTATTCGTTAATTCGAGGTACTTCCGCTGACACGCGTACACGACGCGCAGCCGCCGCGCGATGACCGCCCAGTTACTGCGCTCTCACGTACATTACTGGCGAGTCTGAATTCTGTTTACTAGGGAACAACACTTAAATTCGGCCGCTGCGCGGCCGCCGACTACATCAAAGCTAGTCTCGCCCGCGCGCCCGGGACGCACATTTAAGTTAAAACGTAAAAACTAACCAAATAGAGCGCATTTTGCCATGACAGTTAGATGTACGCGGTCGCTGTGCGGCGACCGGGCGGGCGGCGCGATGAAATTCGTGTCGAGTTCCCCATAGTGCGTTGCCCTAAATAAAAATCCTATAATACCACTCTCAAATAAAGCGTAAAAGAACTGCATAAAATAGCTTTCAAGCGCTAGTCAGGAAGTCTCACAGGTTGTATACATTTTATACTGCAGACACGAGCCTGTAAGTACATAATAACCTTTTATTACATAAGGGTAGACGTTGACGATTTATTTTCAGTTTCAAGTCCCCCAAATGTCATACATTTTATGTCGTAAACCAAGGACTTTAGGAAATATTTCCTATCGCGTATCGTAAAAACAGAAACACCGTTCATGCGAAACGAACGGAAGGTTCCTAGAGCATAATAAATATTTTTTCTATAGGTCGCAGTAACCTAGGTACATGTATATGAATATCAACATGTTTCAACAAGTCTGTTTTTTGTGATACCAAGTGACTGGAAGAACAAGTCGTCGCCTGGTGGTAAACGACCATAACAATTGCAGTGTAGCTCAAAGTCCCGTTAAATTCGTAAATGGCAAATTTTGAATATCAATCGGAATCTTATTATAGAAGCCATTGTCACTTAAATGACTGTGACTTTGTGAAGACGATTGTCAAGAACCGCCAGTTTATTTGTGACGGACTTCAAAAATGAGGACGTTCTCAATTCGACTCATTGACTTACAATTATATGGACGTCGGGTCCGCGCTAAAAAGTGTCCGAACTTATAGGGCGTTAAAATCGTATACAGAGCGTCATTCACGCTTCAGTCTTCGTTTGTTTCTTCTGACAGCGAAGTAAGTAAATTTATTTATAAATAATAAAGGCTACTCCATTATACCTGTGTTCAAGTACTTTTCACTAGAAGCTACATATGGTGCATTTTGGTAAGTTTCCAGTAGAAGCTGAATATGGTGTTTTTTTGCGCCTTTCAATTGTTGCAAGCAAAATTAGACAGTACTGCGATGACATTACAATTTAAATTCAACGTTTTAGCTTTTTCATATTCCTTTACATGTCACTACGCTTAAATAGGTTGACTTGCGACATTTTTTTCGTGGTTTTTGTATTAGACCCGTCGTCCATTTATTTGTAAGTCAATGATTCGACTGTACTTTTTGTGTGTATGTTACGAGATTTGTAAACCGATTTTGATGGTTTTTTTGTTATTGGAAAAAGGGTACCTCAGTATTAGTCCCATTTAAATTTGAATAAAATATTACTCCTCCAAGGGCAAACAGTGGATAAATCCGGCTTCGTGCACTTTCCCGTAACCGGTTTCAATAAAACTTGGCAAATTCCACGAACTTTTGCGATCGGTTTTTTTTTACAAAAGTTATAATTACGTGCGTTCAAAATGTATATGACAGTTAAAATCATTACACTTCATACTTAAGTAAAACACAATGAAAATTATATATTATCGGATAATAATGGATACCGGATAACGGTATCCACCTAATAAATATCCAGCAGTCTAATAGCCTCGAAAAGTTCTGAATGAAGACCGAAAGTTTTCCAGTCGTCTCGAACAGGAGTCTGGAGGGAGGTTGTTGAAGGTCACAACTGCGATCAATACTGGCTAGGGTTGACTCCTCCTGGTTACATAAACTTTCTCTGCTGCGTAGGGAAACTCAGTCATAGGCTTTTTAAAACTGCAAATTTGACGTTACGTGTACAATTTTTAACAAAAAAAATTGTTAGATATTTGAGATTTGTGAGCCCCTGACACAAGTTGTCAAATCAGGAAATAATTGCCATCTTTTTCCAAACAATTCTTTCATCAATTCGCACCGGGAGCGTTTCCATTATGTCGTAACGTTTTATTTATCGTTGACGTGACGACAATTTATCGTTTCACAACACCGCCTTGTCATTTGCACGACAGAATCGTTTGATGCATAGCAGTCGGCTCTACGATCTGTCGGATGAGACAACGATAAATAAAACGTGATGACATAGTAGCTGCGAATAACTGTCATCACATTTTGTGACCGTCATTGATGGATTGGATGGCTGGTCGCCTGTGGCGTCTGGTACTGAGTGTATATTCAAGAATTGCTACCTTTTCTAAATAATTGCTACCTATGATATATTCTGAAAAATCAAAAAAAAATTTTGACCAGCCATTCTGATGCTGGTCAAAATAATAAATAACGTGCAATGGAATTTGCAAAGAATGTTAGGCTAACACAAAAATTATAATTAATTGGCCTTCGAATAAAATAGTCCTGTGTAAATGCACTGTAACAAACCACGATAAAGATTTTGTTCATACTTTTGCTAAAAAATTAAAACTATATATAATTTTTTTACAACATAATAACAACTAAATTCTTTGTTGATATTGCGTTACGATGGTTACCTACCCTCTCGGTTTTATACATTAGCAATCTCACCAGACTAGCTCACCTCGAAGTAATTGTTGAACGCCTGCCCTTTATATTATGGCAATAAAGCACTAAAAACTTTTCCTTTTTTAGTTTAGTCAGGCACTTTTCGCTAAATTTTCAATCGGTTATTTTTTTTTTAACACCCTTGCTCGTAAAGCTGATGTAATTCCACCGGTTTTAAATATGTAAAGCGGGTCGTAAAAAACGCGTGTGTTACCAAAGCAAATAGTTAAGTTATAGTCCATACAAATTCCATAACAGTATTATTTGCCATTTCAAATATGGAACTGATCGCCGCCGCACGACTCCAGCTAGTGAGCAGCGCGCTGTTGCTATTCAAATTTCGAACAAATCGCCGCGCGGCGCCAGTCAGTAGGCAGCGCAAGCGCGCTGTTAAAATGGCGGGAAAGCAACAGTGTGCATTCACAGATTGAGTTTATTTTTTTAAAAAACCAGTTTATTTGGTAATTTAAAAACTTGGCTGCATGCTCTAGCGTCTTTGCCAACATTTTCACGCAGCCACGGTAGAAAATAATCCTCGCGCCATTTTTCTCAAATTTTCTTTTCTTTGTACTTGTATTGTGAATATCTAAAAATGACAACTTTCAATAATGAAGATGAGCAATATATTACTTCAACTCCACCGGATATACTAACAGAAGCGCGAACCGCATGCGACAGCTTGCTGCCGTCAATATCCAAGGATAGATACATAACCACGTATGAAAATTTCTTGAAGTGGAAAAACATGAAAAATGCCAAGTCATTTTCCGAAAATGTAGTTTTGGCGTATTTTAATGAACTAGCTAGTAAATATATGCCTAGCTCGTTGTGGACAACATATTCTTTGCTGAAAAGTACCCTCAAGATGAAAAATGGTGTCGATATTAATTTATATACAAATCTAATTGCATTTTTAAAGAGACGCTCTGATGGTTTTATAAAGAAAAAATCTAAGGTACTGTCAGTAAATGACGTCGAAAAGTTTCTAAAAGATGCTCCAGATAGCCAGTACCTGGCAACAAAGGTCAGTTTGCCTCCTTATTTTATGTATTGGTATACCTACTGTACAATTGTACATACTCTTTTACATATTTTTTTAACGACTGTCTGTAAGCTAAGTACCTATACCTCATCTAACACATTTTTATTTCTTTTCAGGTTGCGTTAATATTTGGTATTCATGGTGCATGTAGACGGCAAGAGCTTCACAATATTACCACAAAAGACATTGAAAATCAAGGCAAAATGTTAAAATCCCAAAGACTAAAAACAAAATACCCCGATCTTTTATTATCGACGGCCCATTTTATGACGTGGTCAAAAAATATGAAACTCTGCGTACGACTAAGACAAAAAGTAATCATTTCTTTCAGAATTACCAAAAAGGTAAATGTACTGCGCAACCTATTGGCATAAATAAATTCGGTACCATGCCAAAGGAAGTCGCCAAGTTTTTAGGATTGCCGGATGCTGATTGTTATACAGGGCACAGTTTCAGAAGAACGTCAGCTACGTTACTTGCTGATTCGGGAGCTGATATATTGACTTTAAAGCGGCATGGCGGCTGGCGTTCTAACGCAGTAGCAGAATCTTATGTAGAAGATTCCATCCAAAACAAAGCAAATATAAGTGCCAAAATAACTCAGGCAATAAATTTGGAGCCACAAACGAAGAAGTTTTGCCCTGAGCCGCGCCCCTCTACTTCTACTGATGATACTTTTTTATTTACAACTAATGACGAATTACAATGCTCTTCTGCCGCCTTTCAAGAAGTTTCGTCGTCTCCAACATTTACCCTAACACAAAACAATGACATTATGAATAGTAATAATAATAATAACATAATTAAAAAACCAACTACAACTACGTATCATTTTAATAATTGTAATTTCACTAACTGTTTCAATAATTAAAAATGAACAAAATATAAAATGTTTTTTTTCTGTTTCCTCGCAAATGTGTTAAAAAACGTCGTACGATATACGTGCGTATTGGTTATAACATGCTCGGCCCAACCACCTCGGTTATAACCATCTTTACGCACTAATATCGTAATGTACTATTAAATTAATGTAGATATTAAGCGTATACCTTTAATTCGTGAAGGTAGCAAATAGGTAGCAATTATTGGTATTGTTTTAATAATTATAACAAACTAGTGGCGAAATTTCACAAAAAAAATTTGAACATCATGGTGGTGCAACATCTCTGGTCATCGGCTGGTAGCTGTAAAGGCCGAGTGAAGAAATAGATTTTTCACAGATGGCGCTACGGCTAACAAGTCGTTAAAAAACGAAAAGAAAGATCTGCAACAAGCAAATACAAAAATTGATAAGGTCCACTGGTTTGTTCCGTGGCTTAGTTGGCACAGCGATTGACACGGTTTGCTAGAAGAGGTTGGTTCGAATCCAGCCGGATCGAATGTATTTTTTCTAATTATTATAATAAACTAGTGGAGTAGTTTCACAAAAAAATAATTGAATATCATGTTGGTGAAACATCCTGAGATTCAATCAACTTAATTACAACTTTCTCACGCTTAACACTCTAGAACAAACGATTCTTCTGTAGTTCTCTTCTGCAGGCCGTGTGGGCGACGCGCGGGTCACGCATTTCTTTTGACAGCACGCCACGCTTGATCTTAAGTAACTTTTGCAGCAGGCCATGTGAGTGGCGCGCGGGATACCCATTTTTTTACACAGTAAGACAGACGATGCCACCACTAGGGACGAGATCGCTAGTTGATTACGATCTCGAACAGTTGTTAGCAGAAGATCCAAACAATTGGCTGTGTTCGTCGACGCGCAACTTATATAATATGTTTTGATTTACATTCTCGCCATATTTACAGAGGTCATTCTATTTCCGAAACTGAGCCCAAATCAGTAAAAAATAAATCGAAAAAAAATCGTAAAATAGGCAACGTAAATTCCTATTTTTTATTTAATTGAGGTAAACAAATTTGATCCAAAGGTCATTGACTTGCATGGCACTTGCAAACTTTTTGAACAATGACCTTAAATTCGCAGAAAGAAATACATTTTAGATCTATTTGGTGGTGGGGTTGCGGGTAGCGTCGGCGGGGAGTGTGGTATCGAGCGCTCGATTGGTAGATCAGTCGACCTTGCTTCCCGTACTGCGTCTATGTCATCTCGTACTTTGACATCCCGCATACATTCTATTCTAGTCTGTCACGAAATGCCACGTGGTTTGGTATGTAAACAAGCGTTAGTAGTGCAAAAAAAAAAACAGCTACCAGGTTCATCAGAACCTGCATGGTAATTCATAAATACAAGTGCGAATCTACTCTTATGGCATGATGTGAAACGTTTAGTTTACGCGGAGGATACGAGTGTCGAAGTTTCTGCTTTCAAAGTTGTGGAGTCTAATGTTGAAACAAAACTCACGTGCGTCACTCACCTATGCATAGCTGGTAGTGGCTCCGGTACGGAGCCAGCCACCTGCTGTGGGAGCTAGGTACTTCTAGAAATACTTTCATGTAACCTAAATTTGGTAAGTACCAAATTTAAATTACAAAAAACTTTTCAGTCAACTTTTCAAATTAATGTAAATAAATAGTTAAATAAATAGTAAATTATTAAATTACTGATACATAATCATAATTTAAAAAATGGGTAATAATTATGCGATCGAGAAAGATTACGTATCGCTCGGTGAATCGGGTGGCAGGTTCACTGTCCTTGCGTGGTGCATACGACTTGAGACAATTTTGCAAAACTTTACTAGATACAATTAGCCAGAATATTGAACAGAATAATTTTTTAAATATTTTTAGATGATTTAGCGTTATTTCTATTATCAATTTCTTAATATGGCGAGAATGCAAAATCAACACACTGTCACACTGTATTGTCGACTTGCTGAAGCAACCTTTGACTGATCAAGACAATAAAAATCGAAAATAAATTTGAATTCCTAATTCTGGTACGTCGGCGGCCACATGGCTTGCTGGTTAAAATTTGAAGATACGTAGTAGTGGCCTACTGCACTGCAGTTTTTGTGGGCGACTGGCGGCTCACATGGCTTACTTACTTATTACCCGACATATTTCTGTTTTATTTGCAGTACATTGTTCCCAGGGGTGTGTTAAAAATTAGTATACCACGTGTTTCCTATTGTGTATTCCATGGAGCCTGGTCATTGAAGATTATTCGGAAAGAAGAGAAATAGATATCTTAATCACTTGCACAATTTGATATATAACATGCGGTAGGCATCAACTGCGACCGCATTGCTTTATATATACGAGTATATTATTATATCGTCGTCAGTCATGACTCTGGTTAACATTCGAAGATACGTAGTGGCCTGCTGGAGTTGAATTTTTGTGGGCGGCCGGCGGCCCACGTGACGTTGAGAGTGTTAAATAGAAGAGTTATCACGTGTCACATTAGACACAATTTGTTTCACATAGTTCGTATTATTTTTATGACTTTCATGTGATAAAATTGCTTTTTATATGTGATCACATAATGTGGCTTTTTTATACCAAAAAAGGGTACAAATTTTAGGACACATCTTTGACGAAGCTTAAACTCAGTGGCAGCCCTATTAAACGCTGTATCAGATGCGCCTAAATCTACCCTGTCGAGTTGTAGGTTGCAGGGTAAATGGTTGCTTTTATTTTCATTCTAGTCGAAATGCCCTATTCAATTTGCGTTACATTGAAAATTCAAATGAATCATAGCCAATTTCATAAACAAAAGAATATTCTGAAAGTCTAAGCTCTCATTTTCGGTAATGTAATTAAAAGGGTTCATCTGTTCTCGTATTTCGAATTATACAATTATTCTATTCAGCAGTGAATGAGAAACAATTTTGCGGACAAAGTTTCCTGTATTAATGGTGATGATGTCAAATTAATGAACAGCCATTGATAAAATTTTAATAAATCCCTCTGAAGTGCAGAATCGACATTAAGAACTTATGTTAGGGCGCGTTCCCACTATGTCGTAAAGTTTTATTTATCGTTAGACGATTGTCGCGTCTTTCTGTTCTCATATCACGACTATCTGTCGTGACTGTATCGTGGACGTTTATTTTATCGTTGAACGA
>NW_020653851.1:1934244-1968311 GCF_003589595.1 Hyposmocoma kahamanoa | reverse complement strand
TTACAGGGGAACAGTAACAAAGGATAGCAACCTTCACCAGAGTGTCCCTGTGCCCTTGTTCCAAATCCTGTCCCAAACGTCCTTGAAACACATGAGATTTGCATCATTGATGCATGAGCTGTAACGTCGCTGTTGTGACCAGTATATAAACATTAATACTCGTATAGAACGGTTCTCACCGGGGCTCTTTTCACTGTGGTACTGCTGAATAATAAAAACGATAACTCCAATGAACACTACAACAACTAACCAACCACTAACAACCTGTTCTGTTTTTCACATAAAATTCGTTTTTTGTTTTATGTTTCGAATATTGTTTTTTTGTTTGGGGACCATAATGAAGGTAAATGAATATGGCTGTTTAAAAAAATAACAGAAAATAAAGTAAGTAGTGTTGATTGGAGATATAGAAAAAATGTGGAGTTTGAGGAAATATCCGGGAATAGGGGGTGACCTATTTCCATGAACAAAACCTTCATTGAGTTCAAGAACAGCGTTACGTCCATTCAATAACAGCGAAAAAGACCTTCGTCCAAGCGGAAACGAAATGAGCGTCTTTTTATCTTTTATTGCATTTGTTTACATAAAGGTTTATCTGTTAGTATCAACCCGATTCCGTGTCAACAAATTTAGTGACTCCGTTATACTGTTGAGTAATTTTCCGAAAAATTTCAAATAGCGGATATTTTCCGGAAAAATTCCCCAAAAATTGGAAGATTAGAAAAATATAATTTCGAAGGCACATATTATGTTCTACGTTTAGAAATATCTTCTGAAGTTTTATGTAGCGTGAATTATAAAATATACTTGTATAGCCACGTAAAGAAAATCGAGATTTAAAGTGATTTCACAACAGAGAAAAAAAAACCTTTTTAATTTTTAATGGCTCCATTGTTTTCGTTCAGCAACTTCACTTCTGACAGGTGTTAACGTTAAATGTGGAAAATTAAAGGAAAACTATTGGAAAAATAAATATAGGTGAAATATTTATTTTTCTGAAAAAATTTGACTTTAAGAATGGAAATTTTTCCATGACCTAACACTACTCCGTTATACTTTGTTTTATAATGTACGTACTTAACATTAATGTATGTACTTAACATTTGTAATAATTGTAAGTAAAGCGCAAGATCGCGCATTTAAGCTTTCGTGCAACTGACCATTCGCGCAAAAGAACTACCGCGCATTTAATTTAATTATTAATTATAATAATTAATTTAATTTTATCATCATTCGCGTACTCGGCATTCGCACTCACGTAGGATACCCAAGTAAAGCATATTGAATACTAGAAAGAAACTCTGAATGTTAAACCTTATAAATAATCTCTGGATACAACGTATGACATTTAATTTTCATTCGAATTACATCTACGTGGCAAGTTTTATTGAAATCGGTTGACGGAAAGTGGGTGAAATTAATAAACTGGATTCACCTCCTCATTTGCCACCCTTATAGCGTTTACGTACTACATACGATTCGTATCAGATGGGCTATTCTCGATCTCCGTCCGACATCCGTCCGAAACAATTACTGTCAAATAAGTAATATTCGACAAAATTAAAAGACAAGTACCCAGTTTCATTCGCATCACGCGTCTTTTCATTTGGTCAAGTATTGCTTATTTGGCAGTAATTGTTTCGGACGGATGTCGGACGGAGATCGAGAGTAGACCCCCAGTTCCGGATCCGGGAAATGACGGTCCGAAATGTCACAGGGATAATTTTATCTCTAAGTGTACAAGCGATTTCGTATTTTATCGGATTTGAATCGGACTTAGTCCAGAAGCGACATCCGAATTGTGGCCGAGTTTTGTAGATTTGTATAATCACGGATTCGGAACGGATATAATATACCATTATATATTATATCCGTTATATCCGTCCGTATATATATAATATTAATATATACGGAATACGAATCGGATGCTGTACGCAAACGCGCTTACATGAGGATATTTATTTCCAATTTTAATTTTGAAAAAAAAAAATCCGTGGCTGTCTTTTACCGTGTATTTACCTTATAGGTCAATAGTATTTACCTTATTGTAATTTTCGATCATATCTAATAAACGAAATTAACGGGTACATTGAATTTCACATTTATTGCGTAAACTTTGTTACAAATAACTGTTGAATATTTGAATTCATTGTTCTCATTAAGACGATCGTAAACTTTCATTCGTGTTTCGTTTCGGGAAGCTTGTTGTACTGTGGAACAGATGGCTCGAGCAGGTGGTTGTATCAAGGTCGGAGACTGCGATCGATATCGTAGCCTGCACCCGGGGCTTGCCTAAAATATTACTCCAGGCACTTAAAAGGGACCTCAGAGAATTGTAGTCCTTATAGACGAAGTTGAACACAGAAATCTAAATTAGATTTCTGTGAAGTTGAAGTATGATTAATGAAGGCCAGTGTGTATTGCCAAATTTCGTCACTGATTGCCCTACCAATGAATAAGTTATCGTAAAATCTGACAGTAATATAACGAATGTTGGTACCTTTCCATATTGCACCCTTAGTGTATTAAGGCCACATCTGCAATATTACATCTTTTCAGGTATGAGCTTTAGAGATTCCACGAATGAAATTAGTCAACCACTTTTCTACCTGCTCTGAGTTGTTTTCTCGTCTGAGATAAATATCTAAGTATTTACAAAGAGTAACCGAGAGTTTCTTACTCACTCTTCTCAGGGCAATTACGAATGAGTATAGAGTCAAAATCAAATAATCTTTATAAGTAAACAAATGACACTTGAAATCATCATATTGATTAAACTCCACTGATCATTCGTGAGTCAGATTCCCTAAAAAAAAATTAAGAAAGTTTAGGGATTACACTTTGTAAATAAACACACATATTTATCATTTACAACATTTATTTTAAACATCATAAGATCGAAACTACCTACAAGCGCTACACGGGTTTTTCTCATCCAAGTACGCAGAAGCTAACTGATAAATAAACTTTAGTATAGGGTTTTTGTTAATTTTCATCCGGAGGCGCAGGGCCTTCACTGCGCCACCAGATTAAGATCAGCGATCAACTGAAAATATTCTTCAGAAAAAAAAGGGTTTTTGTTTCACTATATACACCTAGTTTTAAGCATCGTGAATGGCAAATTTTGAATACCATCCGCAATATTATTACAGAATTTAATTACTTTAACTATTTCTTAAATGGGTTTTACCTATAAAATATTTTTCTTTGATAGATTTTGATGCTTGTCTGTATTATAAAACCTTTACACCGCTCCAGTTAGAAGTATTATTCCTTCCTACCTGCTGGTATCAATAAGTGTCACAGCAGTCAACATTCTACCTAAACCTTAGATTAAAACGGCAACATCAAGATTGTTAATATTTGCATCTGTCCTATCCCTAAAATCTGTAAATATTGTACAGGTCTTAAACTTTGTTAGACTAGAACTAGAACTTTAGTGTATATATATCTAAGTACTTTCAACTTTATGAAATTCTGTGTTGAAACTACAGTTAGGGAAGGCTTTAACAACTTAAGAGGAGTCTGTCGCTCGTTACAGGTGGGTCCGAGATAGCAGTGTATGTGTTTTGTGTTCACCTATCAAGGTGGTGACGGGGAGGTAATATCTTATCCTGGAAATCGAGAGGTTGAAAATGCGACAGCGCCCTCTTAAGGAAAGGGACCACCACCTGGTTGTAGTCCGTGGGAGTCCGATGTAATACAGAAAGAAGAAACATCTGTATGTTTCTTCTTTCTTCTTTCTTCTTTCTGAACACCTCTCTAGGTGTTCACATATTTGCAACTAATTACAGAACTGTAAAGCTCCAAGGTTTTTTTAATCAAAAATTAAGTCTATATATATGTCATTTAAAAAGGTTCATATAATGTTGTCTTATTTTTTCCATCCTCTGAGGTGACATTTCGTCCACCGTATTATACCAAATTGACACGGACAGCAATTGACTTACAAATAAATGGACGACGGGTCTAATACAAAAACCACGAAAAAAATGTCCCAAGTCAACCTATTTAAACGTAGTGACATGTAAAGGAATATGAAAAAGCTAAAACGTTGAATTTAAATTGTAATGTCATCGCAGTACTGTTTAATTTTGCTTGCTTCGCTGTCAGTCGAACAAACGAAGACTAAAGCGTGAATGACACTCTGTATACAATTTTAACGCCCTATAAGTTCGGACACTTTTTAGCGCGGACCCGACGTCCATATAAGTCAATGCGGACAGCCATTAAATTTTAACTTATTACTAGTTACTACTAACAGTAGGTTATTACTTAGTGTACACTCCGCATATTAGCTTGGTGCAGCAAGCGAACAGCTAGCTAGGTGAAGACTGAAAATCAGCAATGCTGAGTCTTTAACCTTTTTGTCCACATCACTCAATTGTTTTTTTTCTATTCGTTTTTTAAGTATTGTGTTCCTTATGTTTTGTGGAGAAATAAATACCTTTTTATTTAATTTTATTTTATTTTATTTGGCCGACATAGCCCTTTCAGATTTTCACTTGTTTCGATCTTTACCAAACTCTTGGAATGAACACGACTTTGATAAAGAAGACCCCATCCAACGTCACATAAAGCTGTATTTTGTAAGTAAAAACAAGATTTTTAACGAAAAGAGAATTCTGTAATAATCCGAAAGACTGCAAAAGATGTAAATCAATATGGCCAATATATAATTGATTAAGGTTCGGTATTTTTTTTTAATATTTATATTTTGATACCGCACGGATTTTTCATCAAACCCAATGCCCAGTTTTCCAGTCTACAGTAACCGCCTACACGAAATACGACTTTAATAGCATATGTACGTGATACATACATATTGATAATAAATCCACTTGTTTTAAAAAAGACAAAACGCCTAACAATTTTTTTCAGCACACGCGAAATACCACATATTAATCACCTGTCTTTTACACTCCAACATAAAATAATCTCGTTTTCACATATTAATTTCCATTTCTTATTCCTCACTTAGCCCAAACTATTTAACCGATGTCAACGTATGAGGCGACGTTGAATTTATCTCAATTGTCCATGCACCGGCTAGATATTATTGTGAAAAATCCAGTATGGCGTCAGTATATCACAAAATTTACTTCTAAACAATAAAAACGCTCGGATTCGTGTTTACTATATGTGCAACTCGGTTGTTACTAAAAAAACTATAAATAATAATTAGAAATCAAAACCCGATTTTGACATTCAATGCGTACTAACGTATTAAGCACCTGTCTTTTTCACTCTAATAGAAAAAGCCTATATGTCGTCCCGTTTTCACGTGACCAGAATACATGTATATCGAAAAATCCTCAGTTTTGATAGAAAAATTGGCTATGTTCAGGAACAAGCGAGAAAGATAGCGGCCGATGTTATTGAGCTCAAATTGAGAGTCGATGAGAAAGTGACTGTGTGAAATTAACATTTTAACAAGTTTTGAGTTGGAAATCAAATCAGAGATTGACTCCTCTCTGGATTGGTTCCACATACTTGTTCTAATGTTTGTGATACATACGTTGCTTGCGCAAATAAAGATGATCTTGCTTACACATGGAAATTCATCGGCGTCATTACGTGATACGTGTGGCGCACTATAGTTTCCGGAATGAATAACAAAAAATGCTATAAATGGTCAGAAATGAATTTATTGAGTTCTTAGGTTTTCGCGATTGTTACACGTAGGAAATGAAACTATTTTTCCATTACAGGTCATATGAGTGAACCGTAACCATGGGACCTGTAAAGGGCCCGAAACGTTGGTTTGTTTGAAAAAACAAACATACGCGATTTAAATCCGGAAAAATAGTTTCATTTCCTAAATGAATTTATTGTTTCTCAAAATATTCTACGTCAGCGTTAATGCACTTTTTCATACGAATGAACCAATTTTGAAAACATTTATGTCACTCCTCGGTGACAACCTCTGAAACATATTTTTCATACTCTTCGACAGCCTCTTCAGGTGATGAAAATAGTTGACCGCGTAACTGGTTCTTAATTTTTGGAAATAAATAAAAGTCACAAGGTGCCAGGTCGGGACTGTATGCGGGATGGCTCATAAGGTCAACGTTGTTCACCTTCAAAAATTCATTTGTCTGTCTGGCCGTGTGTAAGTCTTGCACTATGATAATGCCAGTTATCAAGTATGATAACTGGCATTATCATAGTGCAAGATGGTACGGCGTTTACGGTTATTTTTGCGGAATTTGTCAACAACTTCCGGTAAATAAATGGTCGTGTACCATTCACTATTCACGGTACAACGATTCTCCAAAGCAACAGTAGCCACGTGTCCAGCTTTATTAAAAAAGAAGCAATCATCTGCTTAAAGGCACTTTGCACGCGCGCCACTTTGGTTGGATTCGGCTCATCTTGAAAGACCCAGGCGCTTGATTGCTGCTTTGTTTTGGGATCGTAACTATAAATCCATGTTTCGTCACCTGTTACTATATCCCACACTAAATTTGACGCTCCTTTGTTGAATCTGCTAAGCATGGCATTGCACCAAGTGACGCGATCCGTTTTTTGAGCCTCAGTCAAATTGTGTGGCGGCGGCATTACCCAAAGTGTTGGTGTGACAACTTTTCAGGACAGATTCTATGAACGAAATTAGTCGATGACTTTTAAAGAAAGTCAGTTTTAGAATTTCACATAATATGTATCATGAAATCAGACAATAAGTTAAAATATACAGGTAAAGTACAATAAAAGTTTAAATACTAGAAACTAAAACTAGGATTAAATCATATGAATAAAATTGGGTTCCAGTGGCAAGGTGCCCATGATGTTGGCAGCGTTCTCTTTTTGTATTATAGCCATACTTACTTATTAATGCGTCGGGCAAGGTAGCTGCCGGGTTTTGGGTTTCCCAGACAATCTTTTTTTTAGATAAAACTTTGTCAGATGAAGGGCACCGGAACTTCACGGGCCAAGGGTTAAGACTCCAAAGGCTGTAAACTAATAGTCGGAGCCGAGGTCCTGGTACTTAACACTTTTTATTCTTTCCGCCAGCTCAGCTGCGGAGCCAGCCCTCTTGCTGGTGTGCTGGAGACGGGATGGGACAAGTGTGGCACACACTTGTGAATTGAAATTACAAGTACATGTGAATTATTAACTTATGTCTCAGGGTGATGGGCGCAGTTGCAATGCCCCAAATCAAATATTTGTATCTAAAGCTCTGAGTGGTACTGCAACTGCAATGGACAGGCGTGTCGCTTACGACCAGGAGCCCAAATTGTTCGTGCCGGTAGGTACTTGATATCATACAAAAATTCCTTTAATTGCTGTGTTTCCCGTGGACCTGCTGATCGGATTAAATATCTCAAAAATGTCCCCTTCGCTTGCTAATAGTAAGTACACAATATTGAACGAAAACTTTATCTCCAATAACATTTTGTGATGATTCTGTGAAACATTTCAACATATTTTCGCTTTGTGAAACGTTCCAGTGGAAATGCCAATTTCCGAGGGAAATTGCGACCGCGTTTAGTGACATTTTAAAAGGAGCAAGTTTTTACACGTACTGAAATCACACCACATTCACTCAGAATCAGTATTTCGTGGTATATTATAGTAACATGTGATGATACGTCAAAATTCCTTTCGTTATCATAAAAATTATTACTAAATACATGAAACAAATTATGTATAATGTGAAATTTTATAACTGTTATTATAATTGAGGATTTTTCGTTATACATGTATTCTGGTCACGTGCAAACGGGGTGAAATATAAGCTTTTTCTATTAGAGTGAAAAAGACAGGTGCGTTACGTTGGTACGCATTGCACAAAGGTAGTGAAGAGGAAGAGGAAGCCCACCAGCCGTAACTTGTGTGGCACAGAATTGACAGGATCGAACTTTTTGCTCCGTTCGACAACACCGACGACGCTGCTGTACCTGTCGCGGCTACATTACTCCATGAAGTCTGAGGATATAGTGGAGTACATCAGACTAAAAGCCAAATACACCTGAGGGTCGAGCAATTGGAGTTCCGCCACAACGTAAATTTGAATTAGTTTGTGGTCAGGGTGCCGACCGCAGATCTGTCGGCCTTCATGAAGGAACAGATTTGGCCGAAGGGTGTCATATATCGGCGATTCCGCGGCCGGACACCAGACTGCGCCACACGTTGCCGACAAGTGCAATACGTGTAGATTAGTTGTTTAGTTTACTTTATTGTCATATTATATTGTATGTATGTTAGTCCTTAAGGTATATATTATATAGGTCACGTGGCCTGAAATAAATGTTTTAATTCAATTAAAATGATTTAGTTATTTATATTTGTTCTAGTTAAGCATAAAAACTTATAGACTAATTTTGTTCGTAGAGTCCTTAAATTTTTCTCCTGAAAAGTCGTGTCATATGTAAGCTTTGTATGTAAATACAAAGCCCGGTTCACATGAATTTTATTGTAGAAATAAAGGGTACAGGAAGGGGAAGATATAAAAACAGGTACAATGATATAAAACACTGCCTATTTAAATTATACACAGGTTATGATTTAACTGCCTCGGTGGCCGAACGGTTAGAGGTCCCTGGTTCGATTCCGGGGCCGGGAGAAGTATTTGTATGTCCTACATTTATTTCTCTCGTGAGTTTAGGTGTAATTTGTGATTGTCTACGTGTGTGTCCATGGCACCCGCGACACTGGGTTTCCCTAGTGCGAGACTATGTTGAGTGTGTGCGTTATTATTATTATTATGATAAAAAGGAACTTTTTCTCTAATATCAAGTGACGGGGCGAATAAGTAGTGTTTCTGGTGGTAAGCTGCATACCTGTCCATAACAGTTGCAGTACCACTCAGAACTTTAAATTGCCTAGATTTGAGGGGCACTGCCGCTGCGCCCATCACCCTGAGACACAAGTTGACAAGTCCCATGTGGCTGTAATTTCACCAGTATCCTTACTCTTCAAAACCAGAACGCAGCAAGATCAAATCTGTTTGGCGGCAGAAACAGGTAAGGTGGCAGTACTTCCCTGGTCGAACTCTTTGACAAGGAGCTCTAAAATGCCTATTGATAAACGCATTTCGTTTCTCCACAGGGATTAGAATCGACTTGTCAATGGAGAACAAGTAACCGTTCTCCCACTGAGCCACCCCTGCCGAGCGTGACAATTCCAGCAAGTCTTCAATTATATTAGGATATCATTAATTCATATCGAGAAAAGGTCAAGGCCGAAATCTGTAACTTTTTGTATAGTGCTACCTACGAGCACCACCTTATACTTGCAGTCGATTCTGATATTAAGCAGAGAGCACACAAACAAATTCCTTTCTTATTTGAATATCGACACCTGAATTTATAGATTTGTGGAAACGTGTTCGGGTCGAATCCCACTCATCCAATACGCGTCGGCATCGTGTCCTAACTAAATTTGTTTTTTATATGAAACTAGAAACTTTAATATCAACGCTTCTATTTTTATTCACAGTAAGCCTTTAAATTAGACGCTTATAGAAGTGCTGCAATCAAAGTCAAATAATAATTTATTCCACACAGCTAAAATTTTACACTACAAAACGTAATTTTTTAAGCTGCTGCCCGTTCACTACGCTGACCTCGCTGAGAAGAATGAGCAAGAAACTCTAGGGATTCTTTTTCAAATAAACTTAAGTGCTATGGAACTTTGAATCATAATTGTGTGGAATCTAGACTCTTGTTGTCTTTCCATACTTCTTTATCTAACACATACTCTTCAATTTTGAAATATGACTTTCCAATTAAAATACTTTTAATGTAAGTTTTAAATAAGCTGTAACATAATACCAAGTTATTCTTGCAGTAGATGTCAAGACTACAAATGTTAAGCCTTAAATCGATATCAAATTTCGCCAACTGAATAAGTAACTTTGTGTTGTGTGAAGGCTCATTTGTCTATGGTTGCCTTCATAGTTACGAAGAGCCATAACTTTTAATTGGATTAAGTTTGATTCTAAATTGCTTATTTAACAAAATTTTGATGAAAGATTATTATTCCTAAGAAAAGCGTTTGCTTTAAAGGTACGATTTGATTATTTATTGTTTTATTTAAATATATAATTTTTTTATCTCCAGCAAACTAGTACCTAATGATATCTCATTATCTCGACTTTAGGTTTTCACGATTATTCCATATAGGAAATGAAACTATTTTCTCGTTTCATAATTATCATAAACTTAGAGGATGGAAAAAAATACAGTCTAAGACCATAAATCATGACTGTCAGCAATGACAATGGGACCTTTAAAATTCCTGTTTGCCAGGAAAACAAATATTACGTAAAGCATAGATTAATTTTCAATAAAATGTACAATGTATATTCTTTTAGTATCAAAACCTTTTATAAATGTAGTGATGGAAACGAACAAGTCGTGTGCCTGGTTGCAGTGCCACTCAGAGCTTTAAATCGCAAAGATCTGAAGAGCACTGCCAGTGCGCCCGTTACCCTGAGACATAAGTTTACAAGTCCCATGCGCCTGCATGTAATTTTATCAAAACTTTGTGATAAATTTGCAAGCTTTGAAAACACGTGTAACGATTATTTATTTTGGACCGTGCAGACAGTGACATTAATCATTGAGCGCATTGTTGCGTAATCTTATTTCATCCCGAACATCTACTTAGAAAATGGAGGGCCCATCCACAATGTTTAGCGTGTTTTACGTTAATTTACGTACAACATACAGCTGACATCTGTAATAAGAATGGGAATATTCCGTAGCTCAAACACTCAAAGGAGCAATATACAAAACGTGATGGCGTGTAGAGTTGAGTCATTTGTCGATGCCTCCCCTTCTCCCCGTTGACACCATCTGCATGTAACAGCTATAGAAATCGAAGTAACGCGGGTAAAACCCAACAAGTGTACGAATTTTCGGGGATAGAGTTATCTAACGCATTACGTGTTGTATAACGTTTCGTTATTATATGTAAATCCAGACAAACATAGCAGTATCGCTTGTATGTGTGCACGCCTGTCGCGTTATGTGGGTACGGACGCACACATTCGCATAATCTCATGGTACACTCGAGTATTAGCAGTAGAACGACTTGTGAAAGAGTTCGTCCAGGGAAGTATTGTCACCTTACCTATTTCCGCTGCCCAGCACTAATGTTAGCATTACTGCGTTCCGATTTGGAAGGGTAAGGGTGCTGGTGAAATTGCAGGCATGGGTCTTGTCAACTTATATCTAAGGGTGACGGGCGCAGTGGCAGTGCCCCTAAGATCTTTGCGATTTAAAGCTGTGAGTGGAGTTATGGACAGGCGTATCACTTACCACCAGGCCCGCAACTTGTTCGTCCCGTCACTTGGTGTTATATAAAAAAGAAGGTTGTCGACCCTTGGAAAGCATGTGCAATTTCCAACCTGAATTTGATTCCGATATTCTCTAGTTTGAGACCACGTAATTTGTTTGGTTATCTGGCAGGTATCTTAAATACTATAAACTAAAACTAGAATTAAATTATATGAATAAAATTGGGTCCTCGCGGCAAGGTGCCCAAGATGCTGGCAGCGTTCCTCTTTTGCATAGCTATGCTAATGCGTTGGGTAAGGTAGCTGCCAGCCCTTGGGTTTCCCAGACACTCTGGCCTTCTCAAATTGTCGACGATATTTTTCTCGTCTCGTAGTTGGTCAGATTTTTGGACTCGAGAAATCTCGAACAGAAACACTAATAAATAAACGAAAGACAAACAACTGTCTCACTTAAACTATAAATTAAACAAACCGAGTTTTGTTTGTTGTTTCGCTTTCAGCTGCTTATAATTTTGAAACGTGGGTTTCGGAACTTTGCAACTGAACCAAATAGAAGCCTTCGAGAACCTTAAAGTTAATTTTATCAACACGAACAACTTTTAATGGGCAGAGAAATGATTGGTAGATCAATGGTCGCAAAGGTATCAGTAGCAAAGCGTCGATGTACGATATATAGAAAAGAGAAACCGGGCCAGACACAATTTTTGGATGGTTATATAACAGTATACAGTGTGCAATAGTTAAGTGTGCCCAGGCGATTATTCCTTAAATATAAGAGATATCAAAAACCTTGAAACTGATATCGAAAGTACGTTACCTAATGGGTAAAACGACATCAATAACTTTTAAAAAATAAAACTAGGATATGGAATATGACATTCATATAAAGTCACAGATAGATTACCTACTTTAGTCTCGAACACCTGCTTTGAATTGAATTTGAAAATTTTATTCTTGCTTAAAAATAATCACTCCTCAATGTTTTTTTTGTTTGTGTTGTCACTTTAATTTTATTCAATTAAAAGACTTTTATTACTTTAATAGCAGTTTTGTTATCTGGAAACTTATTGTTACCTCTTAAAGTGGGTCAACTAAAGCTTCTTTACGAATGTCATATTAAATGTATGGAAGCGTTTAATGTGAAAAATTTTGGATATTTCTAGTTTTATTTAAAACAAGGTATTGATGTCGTTTTAGTTATCAGGTAACGTACTTTCAATATCAGTTTAAAGATTTGTGATCTCTTATATTTACGGAATAATTGCCTGAGCACTCTTAACAATTACACCCTGTATTATGAATGAAGCCAATTTTACCTCGCCTACTGAGATATTCACAAAAATAACCAACGAAAACATCGAAAACCACAATCGCGCATGCATAGACAATTTATGCACTTTAATTTCAACAAAAGGTAATAGACTATAACATATAAAACTTTTATTTTTTCTTTTTGGGTATAGCTTTTCGTAGTTAGCTTTTCAGCCAATAACAAGGTTTAGTTATCCTTACAATGTGGAAAGTTATAACATCAAAAGAAATGATGTTAGGAAGATGTAGGAGAGAAAAAGGGCCGAGGCGAGGAAATATGAGATATACATGAACAATTAATTTATATACAAGAGAAATATCAATGTTGTTGATACATTATTTAATTAAGATAATATACAGGTAAGGTAACAATGACAATAAAAGTTTAAATACCAGAAAGTAAAACTAGGATTTTTAAATTATATGAATAAAATTGGGTTCCCGTAGCAAGGTGCCCAACATGCTGGCAGCGTTCCCCCTTTGTATTGCTAATGCGTTGGGCAAGGTAGCCCTTGGATTCGCCAGACAGTCTATTAATTTTTACGATAAAATTTGGTACGGATGAAAGCCACTGGGACCCCAGGGGTCAAAGGTTTCGACTCCAAAGGCTGTAAATAGGTAGGCGGACTCGGGTCCGGGTATATACAGAATAAAAAGTAATAAGTACCAGGATCCCGAGATCCTGGTACTTATTACTTTTTATTCTGTTGTTGTTTGTAGATATGTAGGTACTAATACAATCGCGAAATTGGAATACTATTTTCCTTGCAATATTTATATTATTGTCATGTTTTTAGTAGTGAATTATACTGATGTACGATTTCCAAATAACCGTTATTGTGAACTGTTGTCAGATCCTGTTATTTCGCTGTTTTGTAGTCATTGCATAGAACAAGACAATGGAGCCAACGTAACTTTTGTTCTTCTCGCTTAATATGTAGGTAAGTAATTTTTGTTCTGAAGGCAAATTTCATAACCTTTGAGGAAATTCAACTATGTTTGTTATTGTGAATCCTAAATAGTTTTCGAACTCACTCAAATTGGACAAAAAAAGTAACTCAGAGATGACGCAAATATAATGAAATGAATCAGTTACTTTCTTCAGCGTACTTACTTTTTTATTTTTATAATTTTATCTTTCACAGTTAGAATGTTTATTAAAATAACTTTTGCACGTAAAAATATTTTCTATATGATATATCACGAAAAGTCGGAGTCAGGTCAAAGGGACTGAATCGATACATAAGTAAACTTCTCCTTAATTCATTACTGCAACTTTTTTTTAAGTTTACCTTCCACGCGCTTTATGTATACACAAGGCACTTAATGCCTGGCTGGAAATTGATGTTTCGATGTTGACGAGGGCCAAATATGGCGCACGAAAAAGTAAACAAGACCATTAATCGTTCGGCAAAATAGTCTGGTGATGAAGTTTCTATGGAAAGGTTTCTTAGCTCACTTTAACTCGGGTGACCTGTGGTCTTTACTATTTGTAGGTGATTACTATCTGGTGAGTGGCTTGAAATTACCGACTTTCAAAGAAAGAGCGTTACAGTAAGGCTAGATGTACAGATGGATGCACACTTGTAGGGCTAGCACGACAGGTCGTGACTTGCGCGAGAGCGACATAAAGCGTGAGATCTATCGAGAATAGCTGTTTCTCTGCACAGGCTGCACTACCGCGTATTGAAACGTTCAGATAACGAGAAGCACCGCGCCAGGCGCACAAGTACTTGCAGTGAATGATAACGCAAGATCATCTGAACAGGTACACTGTCAGTGTCTATAGTTTTATATATGCGTTTGCAGCGGTGGCTCGTGTTTTAAAGTATTTTTTTTATTTTTTTTTATTTATTTATTTATATTCAGGTTACTGAGACCCATAGATACATACCTTACAGACTAACATACATAACAATATAAAATAACACTAATTACTAATTTAACACGTATTTAGGTAGTCGGCGACGTGTGGCGCCATCTGGTGTCAGGCAACCGGCCACGGAATCGCCGGTATAGGACACCCTTCGGCCAGAACTCCTCCTTCATGAAGGTCGACAGATGTTCGGTCGGCACTCTCACCACAAACGAATTAAAGTTTACGTAGTGGCGGGACTCCAACCGCTCAACCCTCAGGGTGTATTTGGATTTCAACCTGATGTACTCCACTATCTCCTCAGACTTCGTGGAGTAATGCAGGCGTGACAGGTACAGCAGCGTTGTCGGGATTGCCGGACGCAGCAAAAAGTTGGACCCTGTCGGTGCAGTGCCGCACAGGTTACGGCTGGTGGGCTTCCTCTTCTTCTTCTCCACCTTTGTGAAGCCGTCATCGTCGCACCGGTCCGTCTGCCTCTGTGGTTTTGCAACTTCAGAGACAGGTACACGAGGTTTTTTCATCCCCTTCGTTGATAGCTGCCTGGCTTGTGGTTGTGGAGCAACGGGTCGGTTAACAGCTGCGACAGCGGCGTAATCACGTGGAGGGGTCAACGTGTTTACGCGTGACGTCTCCGCCGGAGCGGACAATCGAGCGGCGGGGCGCGGGGAAACGCGCTCAGCGACAGCGGTCGGTGACGCATCCGTATGGGCCGACTCAAAACTGCCGATAGATGCATTATGTGCCCCGCGACGAGTATTCACGTTACAGGCCTCGGGTGACCTACTTACCGAAGTTGCACTACTCAGTAATACAACTTGGGCACGTAACTCACAGATGGTGTTATCCGAAGCCTCCAATTTACATTGAACTTCGGCCAGACTTGCTTTCAGGGATGTGATGTCCTTAAGCAGCCTAGTGACATCGACATGGTCGAACGTGACAGGGGGCAGCTTGTGCAGCTCCTTTGCCACGAAAGCAGGCACGTCGTCTGGGTCGGTTTCCTTTAACATCGTTATAATGTCCTGGATACTCTTCGTTCCTCCATCCCTCCGGCGAGATGGCATCTGCTCGGCCTTGCCAAGCACACGGAAAAGCAGCGCCTTGCCACTGCAAATCTCATCTTCTTTAAAGTTTGATTTGCAGATCTGCATGATGCTGACCTCGTCCATAGTGTCGATGGCGTGTTGTATGAACGCCAGCAGTTCATTGGCTATGAGTTGTTGGGAACCCATAGTCAATTACGCGCAGCGGTCATTACCGCGCGGATCGCGAATTAATATAATTCTTACTGTGTGAGCACGTCCGAATCTGAGCGTGCATCGCACCGGACTGATGTTGATGATGTGAAGACTGATGTTAAAACAGTAAAGTAGAAACTAAAACTCACATTAAATTATATGAATAAAATTGGGTCCCCGCGGCAAGTTGCCCAAGATGCTGGCAGCGTTCCCCCTTTGTATGGCTATGCTAATGCGTTGGGCAAGTTAGCTGCCGACCCTTGGGTTTCCCAGACCGTCTATTAATTTTTTGGATAAAATTTGTACAGATGAAGGTCACTGGGACCTCACGGGCCAAGGGTTTCGACTCCAAAGGCTGTAAGTAAGTAGTCGGAGCCGAGGTCCTGCAGCATGACTTTGATTGCCTCTCCTGATCGGAAACTGCGTCTTTTCCGAGTCGAGGCGCATAATTGCGATCCACAGCTGGCCGATCGGAAACTTTTGACATTTCAAATCGGAACAATCGTTGATTTAGCTCATAAATTAGAAAGATATAGTAGGAATCAGGTTTATCTTCTCGCTCAGAAACCCATCTGATTTCCGGATGGGCAAGTGTCTGGGCACACGTGGCGTTTCACGCCAGTGCCGCCATACTCCAAGGGATGAGAGTCGTTTTGTCATGAGGATTATGTATCCGGACGTACACTTGTTATGATTCTGTGGTCAACCCACTTATGAAAAGTAATACATAATCGCATATTTCATATTTCGACGCCTCCCACGTAAAGTATCGTATGTCAAAATTGCCAAGTTTACAGGGGAGCCTTTTAAAGTTCTGAATTCACCGTAATAAGCATAACACGTGACTTTAGATTTCTCAGTTTTGTTCGGCAAATCTCGTTACACACGTTGAGTATCATAAAATCCTAGATATCGGCTAGATGATCTATTAGAGGATCACTCTATGTGAGTAACAATCTTTGCCGAATGAAACGGAGAACTTTAAAACACTCCCCTGTAAACTTGGCAATTTCGACATACGATACTTTACGTAGGAGGCGTCGATTTATAACAATTTCTAAATAAAAATAAAGAACAATAGCTAACGGGCGTCTAGATATAGAAACATTTTACATACACTCGTTCATATAATGACCACAGACTTGTAATAAGTGTACGTACGTCCGAATACACAACCCACATTATCTTAAAGCTTCTAATTTTTTTAAGGTTTTTAATCCCATAAACAGACATTCTTTTTGCGGAATCTTACAAGTCCAAAATATATAACACAATGTAATTTAGGCATTACTCGTACCTGCAGACGTCACAAGACAAAAAGACACAAATGGAGATGTTTAGGCTGTGTTTTACATGAATATAATGATCATTATATTATAATGTGAACACATTTTCTTCGCTTAATTGTGTTATTTTCTTTAGAAGCCGCGAGGACAATCCAAGTATTTCTTATTCCATTAAGGCAATAATTACTTTACTGGCCGCATTATGTTGGGAACAGGCTGACAGGGAAAACGTTTTGTTAGGACTTTACTATGGGCTCCTAGTTAGTTGTGCTATATAGGGCTGAGCTTAATTCATTGTCGACAGAATGATTGCTTTCGAGATGTCAATAAGGCACATTATAGCAAGTAAAGACACTGTAACGTTCGATGTTAGCAACAGACACTTTTGTATGTGTAAGAATTTTGTTCTTGCGATGAAGAGTTATCATCACTGTCATCAACACATTGTACGTCTCACTATAGGATAGAGGTTTCTTATAAGGAGATGAACTAGGTTGATAATTCCCAAAGTAATCATTATCGACCCTTAGAGCCCGACCCAAGGCTTAAAATGGGTCCATGGCAGAGAAATTAAATATTATCATAAAAGAGATGTTTAGTGCAGAGTGAAAACCTTATCCGCACGCGATACATGCAGCCCTAGACGCATACCACACCTAGAGGTGCCGGTGATGATTTTATGCCGATTTATCGGATATTGAAGTTATAAGAGGTAAAAGAACTAATATTAATTGCAATTTCGGTAACTACTCTAGCAAACCATACAGTTTTTAATACCTGGATCTGTCATTAAAAAAAATAAACAACTTCAAAAATACGTCACGACAATTGTGTGAGTGTTATTGTTGGGCTGGTGATTTCAGTGTTTATTTATTGAATACATAACGTAAGTAGCGTTTTTTAAGTTTAACCTGAATATAAACGTTTATAAACTATACTTTAAGGAGTAATTTCATGGTAAACGTTAGAACCACTCAAACAGAATATTATCATATTTATCCAACTACACCAAAAATTTCATTAGTGCTTTTTAAGTGCAGGATTTGCGGTGTATTACTGCATTTTATTTGAGATGTTTTTTTTTTTGTAGTACGAAGGGTATTTATTTAGCAATGCAGAATAGTAAATTTTATTTATAAAAACTTGTATTTAAACTGAATGCTTTTCTAATTTGCGAAACCAAATAGCCGCCATTTTGCGGTAGGAGGAGCGCATCGCGTGAGCGGCTAAAAGACTACAGATCCGAGGGACGTATTCCAGAACTCTACTCAATACTCAAGTCAGGACTTGAGTTCGCAGTTCGCAGTTGAGCTTGCAGTTCGCACTGAAAAGCATACTCAGGTCCTTGCCATTAGGGTCGTATTTCCAGTGCTTGAAATCATACTCAAGTTTGCTCAAATCCTGACTTTAGCATTGAGTAGAGTTCTGGAATACGACCCTAAAAGTCACAAAATAAAATTAAATACGGAAATAAACATTACATAATGTAATTCTAAATACTAAGCTAATTCGCTGTCGCGCGTATAGGACCGTTGGTGGAGTCAGCAAATTACCGTAGTAACTGGGTGCATGAGGTGTAAGTGGGTGTCAACGAGAATGGATCCCGTTTAGTCATGTAGTAATCAATATTTTGGCTTTTCGTAAATGGAATAATCCAAATGAGTATCTAATAGCACTAGTAGTAGTAGAGCTCATTCTGAAAGAGTTGGTCCAGGGAAGTACTGCCACTTAACTTACTACTGCCGTCAAGCAGTAATGAAAACATTATTGCGTTCCCGTTTTGAAGGGGGTACTGGCGAAATTTTAGTTTACGGGTACATGGGACTTGTCAACTTATGTCTTTGAGTGCGTTTCCATTATGTCGTGACGACAGATAGTCGTGCAGTTTAAAATGTCGTGGCTTGTATATTTAAATGAAGATGTTCACATAGACAACACGATTAACTGTCGTTCAGATTTTTTTGACGTTACGTGACGACAAATAATTGCAGCTTTAAACGATTATGTTGGGCAAACGGCAAGGCGGCTGCCGTGAACCGGTTTTCGTCACGATCTAGTGGGAACACGACAGTTCAACGATAATGTAAACGTCCACGATACAGTCACGACAGGTAGTTGTGATACGGGAACAGGCTAGACGCGACAGACTTTTGATCGCTGCCATAATCCAATGCGCTGGTCTAAATTCACATGTTTTCCAATGGCTCTGAAAAACCTGAGACCTTCTTTGCAATGAAATTTTCATCACGAAGTTTTCGAAGCGTAGCTATTTAGTACGATTTAACCTTCCCTGGGTTCACGGAGTACCTAGTAAATTAATTTAGTAGGGGAACTGTAGGTAAAACGGACCCTGTGGGTAAAACGGACCGCACCTTTTACTATGAAACTACTAGTGTCATCTATTAACGCTTTACGTCCACTTGGTAGTCGCTACTCTCTCACTCTTGGTCAGTGTCTTCGGAGCGGCCGTGCCTTAGCACACGTTTTTATCAAGGTAAGTTATTTTTTGAGTATTTTGATGTAAAAAGAACAAATTTTGATTAACCTTTACTTTTATTTTGCAATTAATATTAATTTCTAAGTGATTTTCATTTAATTACTCCTTATTACACTTTATTTTAACGATACAATAAGCAAAGTTCCCTAATAATTTAACCTCGAAATATTTAACAATTACATACCTACCAAAAAGGCAAAATGGAATGGGCAAAATGGACCGCGTGATCCGTTTTGCCTTGAAATATTTTTGTATGCAATATTATTATGGGATTTTGGTAATTCGATTTTTTTTTATTTCAGATGGTTAACAACTATAAAAGAAAATCAGATCGACAATCTTGGAGTGAAGAGGATATGAAAAATGCAATTGAAAAGGTAGCAAGTCGTAAAATGGGGCTTAACAAAGCTGCCGCTACTTATAATGTTCCAAAGACTACTTTAATACGAAGACTGACAAAATACGAATTTACCAAAGATATTACTAAAGCTACGGAGAAGAAAATGGGCCGGTATGAACAGGTATTTAACGCGAATGTTGAGAAGGAATTAGCATCCTATGGCAAAGATATGGAAAGTCGTTTCTTTGGTTTAACTACAAAGGATCTAAGAAGACTTGCTTACGACTTGGCTGAACACAATAAATTACAGCACAAATTTAATAATGATACAAAAATGGCTGGAAGGATTTGGTTAGATAATTTTCTAAAGCCTGGACTTGAGTCTGCGTAAACCCGAGCCGACTTCAGCATCTCGAGCAGCAGGATTTAACCAAGTCGTTGTCAACAAATTTTTCGATCTCTTGACAGACCTAGTCGCTAAATATAAACTGACACCTGACCGAATCTTCAATGTCGATGAAACAGGTATGACAACTGTGCCAAAAAGTATGCCTCGTATCGTTGGCACAAAAGGCAAGAAACAGGTAGGACTATTAACTTCTGCTGAGCGAGGTCAGCTCGTCACTGTTGTTTGCTGCTTTGGAGCGGATGGCTCCTACATGCCTCCCTTATTTGTGTTCCCTCGTAAAAGGATGAAACCAGAATTAATGTTGAATGCCCCACGAGGATTCTGGGCTTTGTGTCATGAAAGCGGGTGGATCCAGAAAGAAATTTTTACAGCATGGTTCGAAAAGTTTATTAAGTTTTCACGAGCGTCTGTCGATAATCCCGTTTTGCTCTTACTGGACGGGCATGCCAGCCACACAAAAAATATGGATGTCATAAACTTAGGCAGGAATAACGGCGTGCATATCCTTTCATTTCCCCCACACTGCACGCACCGGCTACAACCTTTGGATGTAGGGTTCATGAAACCATTTTCAACCTATTATACTGAGGCAGCAAATAACTGGATGAGATTAAATTCAGGCAAAGTAATAACCCAATTTCAAATTGCAGAGCTTGTCGACAAAGCTTTCCAAAAAGCTGCAACCCTATCAACTGCTTATAATGCCTTTCGAACCACAGGAATCTGGCCGTTGAATCGTGATGTGTTTACAGAGGTGGATTTTTTAGCAGCAGCGACGACTGATATTGAAATGCCGGAAACAGAGCCGTCGGAAGACGATTTTGAACTCTGTACATCTAGAACTAACGAAGTGACTACAATCGATGAACCAGGACCCTCTAAATCGAGCGATCAAGACACAGCTCAAGCAAGTAAGTCACACACCATCGATGTGATAATGACTGATGAGCCTGAATCTTCTGCAATAAGTAACCCAAATGCAAATATTGATGATCCGAATATACCAACATTGAGTGACCAAGGCATTTCTCAGACTGAAAACTTGCTAACCAAAGATGAACCACGGCTATCTACGTCATTTTTTATTTCTCCAGAGGAAATAATGCCTATTCCTAGAACATCAAAACGGACTCGATCTACTGTTAGGCGAGGACAGACGGTTGCATTAACATCATCACCTTATCGGGAAGAATTAGAATCGCTTCAAAAGACTCAAGAGAAGAAACAAAGAGCAAAGACGGCAAAGCAGAATTTATTCGCAGAAAATAAAGGGAAAAGGACAGTAAAGACTCGACCAGGCAAAGGGAAATCCACTAAAAAAATTACTAAAAAGAGAAGCTATACATGTTCCAGCAAAGCAGAGGAAGATGTTAGATGCTTTTATTGTTCACATTTATTTTCTGAATCAGTTGAAGGATGGGTTCAGTGTCCAGAATGTTCTTTATGGGCACACTCTAGTTGTGCCGGTATTGAGGATAACGATCAAGACGTTAGGTTTGTTTGTGAAAGGTGTGCTTCCGCGTAGGTGCACTAATTCTTAATTTTTTGCTTATATTTTTGTAGGTCCTTTTTACCTACATGCGTGATCCGTTTTACTTCGACGTGAAGGCAAACTGGACCAATTCGAGGGTTTTGGAAATCATCCAATATCTTCTAAATCTGTGATTTACTTTAAGTATTGGTTATAGGCATATAAGATAACTAAATGCTCAATGATATAACGTTAAACAAATGATAATAAAACCGTTGATTTTTGTTTACAGTCGAATTTTCCTTAAGTGGTCCGTCCTACCTTCAGTTCCCCTACTTCCGTTTTTATTGACAACTATTGTTTGTTAAATTATAACCTGTAATATTATTTTTCTTGTAGTAGTAAAAAAATACCCTGACATTCACATGCTGTTTAATGCTGGATTCCCACGGCCCGTGGTTTCACGAGCCAACGCGCCGTGGGAAAAGTGCCGCCCGAGCCGGGGCGGCGGCGCGGTGCGAGTGTGGTCGTACGAATGTATGCGAAATGTGACCGCGCTAGCATTGTTATATATTTTTTTAAATTTATCTATTTGATTCAGGCCACATGACCCATATAATATATACATTAAGGACTAAGGTATATATTTTAACCGACTTCAAATAAAGGAGGAGGTTTTCAATTCGTTGTATTTTTTTTTGTATGTATGTTATCGTTTTTTTTGTATGTACGTTTTGTATGTAGGCATCGGCATTTGTGAACCGATGTATGTGATTCTTTTCTTGTTAGAAAGAGGGTACCTCAGTAGTGATCTTATTTAAATTTGAAGAAAATATTCCACCTCTAAGGGTGGCGAACTAGGGGATGAATCCGGTTTCCCGCACTTTTCGGTAACCGATTTCAATAAAACTTGGCAAATAGATATAAATCCACGTATTTTTGAGGTCGGTTTTTAGTACTCTATACTGAGATTATGTTACATCAACAATACTTACGTTTAAGCAAAAATAAACGAATTATTATTATGAAATAAACCTATTCCAAATTTATGTAGTTTTGACATTTTTAATTCAAGTTTTGAAGGTAATAAAAAGGTAGCCGTAAGATAACAAAAGCAGATGAATCACCAATAATCCAATTGGATCTTCGACCCACACGTCATATCGAAACTAATAAGCCGTGTCCTGAGAAAAAAAGGAAAATGCGAGAGATATAGGTACATAAGTACCTACCTGCCCAGAGAAAGTATATTTAGATCCAGGCAAATGGAAACAGGGATAATGTTATTCGGTTTCCATTTTTATTTTGGCCACCGCACAAAATTCCAATTTTCAGCTTGGCAATGGAACTTTGGGCACTTATTACTTAATATTATTTTAGCATTCTTATGAAAAGACATATATATAATAAACATATAAATAAGAATAAACATATACATATATACACAAGAGTTAATTTTTTTTTTTCAAGAAAAATAGCAATAGGTCCAACTTAATACGAGGAATAAAAATAAACTGGCTGTTGTTGACAGTTGTCTTCACGAAATCACGAATTCATTTTAGAGGCGCTTGTATAAGATTCCGGTTGATATTCAAAATTTGCCATTTAGTCACGAGGGTTACAACTACTCGCATTATCTACATTCTACAAATATCTATCTACAGCGAACAACCTTTAACATTACATTCTCGATTTTGGGTGAATCTGCCTTACGATGTAATTTTAAATGTAAATTGCTTACCTGTGAAGATATAATACAAGTACTTTTATCAATATTTGCTTACCTATAAGTACGCGAGGGAAAAGAACAGTCTAGTCAACGATTTCTTTTAATCTTCAATAATGGAAAGCTGGCAACGGCACGAAACGGAGAAAAAATCAGCATTAAAGATCGCCGCCGAACCTATTTCTTATTTCAGAGCTTGGCGGACCCCAAGTTATGGTATAAGGAGTACATTCAGGTTGGTATATCTCCATCCATTTATTATTTAAGAGGCAAACACCGGATTGCCGTGAGATCAATACGGACCGACCTTGTGGGGGATTGGAGCGCTCTTCCGTCTGCCGAGGAACAATGAATGATGAATAACTAAAGATGTATAAAAGTATTTTTAAAAGCGACGAGACGTGTATGTAAGCATTTAGCCACATGATCGCCTGATATTATTTCGCTGCTTTTTAAAAATAGTGGCCCAAACCAAAGTACTTAGCGCCGTTTTGACTTATTACCGAGATTTGTTCAGAAAATACTGAATATTATCGATGTCCCACACATCGAGCTTTTCATTGGTTAAAATCATATCTATGGTTAAAATAATCAAATGACAATGATGGGGTGATCTACAATATGTCAGTTATGCGCGACAGACACTTAGAGGATGGAAAAAAATAAAGGAAGACACGACAATTTTTTTTAAACCATCATGATGAATTAGACGATTTTGAGGTAGCCACTATTCTAAAAACCACCGAGAAGACGATTTGGTTGAAGATGAATTTTGCTTGTGGCTTCACTCTGGCCTCGAAACTGGTATTGTATCTATCTGCATAAAGAGAGGTGTGGTCCTCATAACAACGTTCGAATGCCAACTTTAACGTCCCCTTTTATGCTATTTATGTCACTTAGCTACAAGCTTTGTTTTCATCGTATAACTATTTTCCCGGTGTTATATTGTATCTTTTGAATTCGTGGCATTGGTATAAAACCATTTGTGTCAAAAGTTCTTTTGTCACACGAAAGTCATAGTACGAACTACATGAAACATTATGTAAAATTTTATAACTCTCCTATTTAAGGGCGCGTTCAAATTAACCGCTGTTAGCCGCGCTGCAGCCGCGCGGCGGTCGCGCTGCAACCAGCCATCTTGACCAAAAATAAATTTTTGAAAATTCTTGGCAACCATCTTGGATTTAGAAATTAATGCCACATTCTCAATGATCACTCCCAAACAAATCGAAACGTCTATAATTCTCGTTGTTGATCGACAATGTCGTAGACACCTTTAGAATCTGTTCGTTACCTTTATTTTGTCAAAATAATCAATATGAATACTACCATTCAATAGTTACAAAATTCGATTTACGAAAATTATTTGTAAATATTTTTCGCTTTGTTTACGGGTTTTTATGGGATTTTTACGTTTGTTTAACACTATTCTTCACACTTGTATTCAGGACCAAAAAGTATATAGTTAAGGATTATATATTATAGTATAGGCAGGAGAGTTCTTGGGGCACACACTTCACGTATAGATATTAAAAATTACTCACAAGCTGCTATGTTTTTTTCATTTGTAGTTTTCGTTACAAAATTGTCAATAAATTTTAGATATAAATTTTCCCATGCCTTTTTTTCCAGACGATTAGAATAACTGGCGGTACTGATATCCTATATTGCAAGGTGTGGTTCTGCATTCTTTACAAATTCTTCAACTCGATTTTCGTCCATCGTAGTTAATTTGAAAAATTGACATGTACACCTCACTAACCGAGATGCAACCGAGCGTGCAGCCGCGCCACAGCGCGCGGTTGCAGCGCTTCTAGAAATTGTATGAAAAGTGAAAATCGCGCAGCCGTCGCGCGGCCACCGCGCGGCTGCAGCGCGGCTTTGAACGCGCCCTAAGCATAAAAAAGTTGCTGACTAATTTTGTTTGTAGAATCTTGAAGCCTGTCTTCTGAAAAGTAGTCATTTTGCAGACGTGGCTCTTATTACAGCATGGATGCAAATTCTGATTTTTTTAATATGTTAAATTTCTGTGCAATAATAATAAATAATAATAATAATAAATTTATTTACCGTAACTTACAATTAACAATCACATATTTGCACTATGATCCCCACACTAGGCTAGGCTGTCTCGTGGGAAGCAAAGCAGGTAAGATTAACCAAATAACAAAAACAAATAAAAAGCCTTAATAACCCGGATATATTTTGAAAACATCCTCAGAGATTGCCTGATTTTTAAACAAGGCTTTCTATACAAAAATAATGTTTGGGACAAAAATTCAGATGCCTACCTGACAAGAAATATGACAAGACGAATTGTTTACAGTTTGCGTTTCTCACAATTTGAGTGGGGATTTACGGGCTCACTTAGTTTAATACCTACCCTTATGTGCTGCGGGGAGTTTACTTATTGTTATTTATTTGTTTTATTTAAGATATAACTTACGTTTTCTTTGTATTTTATATACAGAATTTTGCCGTTACAGGTACAATGAAAAGGATTCATGAATCGCAAATGAAAATGAATAATCAAAACTTTATAATTTGTACATTTTATGCTGAAACGGTTATTTACTTAGGTTCTCGTGTTCAGGTTGGCAACGCAATAAAGATTGACTATAAATTAATTGAAAAGGCTTTTTATTATACCTACTAAGAGTAAATTATTCTGTTTGCCAATAGAAGGCCGAGACGCCCCTCTCGACTCTCGCCTCGTCACGAAGCGCAAGTCAAATCAGATTCCTAACGCAATCCAATTTGCTGGTGACGGATGAGACGAAGCATTTTAAACGTAGGCCCCTAGCAAATTTATTTAATTAGGCACAACGTTTATTGAAACGACTATTTTAAAGGCTGTCATATTAGATTACGATACACATATTTCGACCGAACACAACTCCGAGAAGACACAAATTCGACACTGTTGCGGTCTGGCAGGTCAGTATCAAGTGGGATTTGTGTGTGTCGAAATTCAGCGTGACTGATTTCTAAGACATGATGGTAGAAACTACGAATTTAGAAACGTATTCAAAGTAGTTGTCTAATAGCGGTAGACAATATCAACAGGTAGATCTATTGTGATGAACATGGTGTATAATCGCAATTTTCTTTAAAACACAAATGCATTAAAAAACTGAATTTAAGACATGTATCAATGCAAGTACAATATATAATGAAATAACCTGCGTTATAAAAGATAAAATTTGAGCCATTGCAATAAAAACCGCTGCCGTTGAGACAACTGTTCTCTTCCTTGGTGATAAATTACATGTATCTGTGTAACTAAATATTATTTGCAAACTGTTTCTAACTCATGCGAGAGAGAGATTTTGAGCGAGCCTTTGACCTACTGTCACAGGGTTCCGTTATTAATCATTTTGGGTGCTTTGAGCAAAAAAGGTATAAGCCAAGCGAAATTATATTTTAGTAACAAGAAGATATTAGATAGTTAACTAGTAACACTTGTGGGTTATAAACCTAAAAATGAAAACAGGTGGTAGTTTGAGCGTTCCCCAAGGTAAGTTCTGGGTCCATTTTTGTTTAGTTTATATTATTAATTTACCTAACCTCTAAAAGCTTTTCAACATGAGAAAATATTGTTTGATGGTGAGACTTCCTTTTCATGTAAAATTAAAAGAATACTATTTTATTAAGGTATAAATATCCTTAATATATTTTATTAAGGATATTTAGTAAGGATACCATTATTGCAGTGGGTTCCACAAACGATTGTGGGAACGATTCAGCTCTGCAGGAAATGAGATCAAATGTGTTTGACAACCTTTGTACATTTGTGGCATTTTTTTAATGTATTAAGTAGGCAAAATATAAAGTGATTGTTCTAGATAGTCGTCACCACAGAGTCGCGAAATTATTTAAGGTACAATGTGCACTTCTTTTAATCCCTGTTTAGAATTAAATGTTTAAAAAAAATGTCATTTAAGAGTTTGTTGTAAATGAAATTGACTGCATATAGTAGTGAAGGTGCGTGTATTTTTATGCTTTACAGTGAACGCAGTTAATAAATAATTACTTTAAAAATAAAATAAATATTTTATATTTATGTTACTTGGTTGATAAAAATTCGTGACAAATCATTGATCTGTTTAGCTCTTTCTTTTAATAAAATGTAGACAAATAATTGGCTTCGCCTACAGAACGTATATATAAAAAAAAAGTATAGATTCATTCAATATAGATTCATGTTACACGTTCGGTTTACTCGGACAAGGCCGTACCTAAGCCTCGGACATGCTACGGGCACGGTTCTACCTATGACCCATGGTTGATTTAGTGATACCAAACAACGGCAAATCGATCGATCAAACCGGACGTATAATCAGAAGTAGCAGGCGTTCTGATTAGAATGATTTAGACAAATTAGAGCGATGCGTTGCTGTCTCATGGCCCCTTGTCCGATAAGCACGGATTCCGTCGCCGCGCCTCTTTAACGCACCACGTGACACGTGTAGTTCTAATTTATATGTAGCACAATGTAGCGTCATCGACCAAGTGTGAAGGCATCAAGATGGAACGTATCGTGTGGCGTAGCTCTAAGACGGTGTCCGGCTTGTCCGGCTTTTGTTAGGTTTTATAGTTTAAATTTTGTTTAGCTTGATTTCGATGGTTAGCCATTGCAATAATATATAATTAATAATAAAAAAAACAAATATATTAAATGTTACTTTTATTTATTTAAAGTTTAAAATATATTAATTAATGATCAAAAAAGCCTAGTTTTACATTTTTTTTAAACTGTCTGGCTTTTAGGTTTTAAGAGCTGGCAACTCTAACCAGAAGAGTATAAAATGGAGCACTTTCCTGGGATCACGAAGCAAAATAAAAAAAATTGCGGCCTAGGTAATCCGAACCCCAACTACAAAAGTAATATAGCTTAAAGCTAATTAAAATTATTATATATTCACTAACAATTATTATTTTAATTAAAATATAATATAATATATTCACGGTCTATTCTTTGAGTTCTTGCGTAGCTTCAATCATTATAACAAACGATTAATTAAAGCTTACCTGTATTTATACAGCCCACGAGCATTCTCTTCCATGTTACTCCAGTTCTCCAATCTTGATTCGCTTTCACACGCGAACCGAACACTCCCGAACACTCACGAACCTTAACGAGTTTACGGCAAACTTGTCGAACGTTTTTCTTTTACTAAGAGATTTATCAGTTTGTGTTTTTATGTACGAGTGTTATTTAGCCTCCATTGTTTTGTTTTAATACGTTACTGTTCATTTATGAGAATCCTGGACAGTGTTTTATGCTGTAATATCAATTTCAGTTTCTCGGTAGCCGATCTAACATTGAACTTGTACAAAAAAGGCTCGTAGCGCGTATTGTCATCCTAACTCATCGAGTATATAACCAGAAGTAGAGACGAAATAAGGACCATATATTCCTGGTAACACTTTAGCGATACAGCTCTTAGAAATATCAACTCTCGTTTGCACTGAAACATAGACAGGCCAACTACTGACCTGCGTGTACGTCTCCGTATATTCCAAAAAATATTCTGTATTAATTGTAATAAAGATAATATCTCTAACAATGCCGTGCTGTTCTATTCGGTGGTGTGGGAAAAACAGCAAAACATCTAATTACAAAACGACACCCACTGACGACACCCGTCAATTGTTTGAACTCGGGCTAGCCAATCGGAGCGCAGTTGTCACAGTAATGATAATGGCAGAATAGTTTTCAAACAAATTAAATGACATTTCGTCTCTATTTCTGGTTATATACTCGATGTCCTAGCTAAACTACATTATACAGGGTTATATGTAAAATACTAACAACCTCGCAAGACTATATTACTAACATCATAAACAATAACTTTTTCACGTCACTAGCTCGGGAAGGCTTTCTTTCTCATTAGAAACCTGCGGGCAAAAGCGGGTTTTCCACGCTGGCGTGGAAAAGGTTTCTGAAATTCGGACTTGGCGATCGACTGTAGCGCACCTAAGATTTCTTTCTATGAAAAAAAAAAACATAATAACACGTTCAACTACGCGATTTGTCGTATTTTACTTATTTATGTAATATAAATCCGTTGGTATATTTTATTCTTATTATTGTTGACATTAAATTGACAACAATGACTAGGTAATTTTGTTTATTAAAACTGATTTGTCATACTTAGTACAACTGTTTTTCTTTCATCTACAATTTTCCTGGCTATAGTGAGGTGAAAAGTTGTGTGTTTCGCTAGCAAAATATTTTACGTCTTGTGCCTTGAAACCCTCGTTATGCTCAGGATTCTATTTTGGAATCACTCGCTTCGCTCATGGTTCAATCTTAGGATCCTTCGCTGGATCAGGTTTCTATACAAGCACTCGCGTTGAACAACAACTTTGCAGCTTTACATAACAAATAACTATTGTTCCATAATTTTTAATAAATCATCACATTTTACTTTAAAATAAAGATATTTAAATAGAGACGCTACCCTCCTACGTCCAAAGTCTTAAAAATAATGCGAACTACATGAAACAAATTACATTCGTTGATATTATTGTAGAGATTATAGTCCTGTGGATTTTTATGTCAAGATTAAGCAAAAACATTTTTTGCTCGAAAAACCTGAACGTACATTTTGCATAACCTTGAAGTATAAAAAAAAACTAAACATTGCAATTTATGCATATTTTACATTGACTTACAATTATATGGACGTCGGGTCCGCGCTAAAACGTGTCCGAACTTATAGGGCGTTAAAATCGTATACAGAGCGTCATTCACGCTTTAGTCTTCGTTTGTTCGACTGACAGCGAAGCAAGCAAAATTAGACAGTGCTGCGATGACATTACAATTTAAATTCAACGTTTTAGCTTTGTCATATTCCTTTACATGTCACTACGTTTAAATAGGTTGACTTGGGACATTTTTTTCGTGGTTTTTGTATTAGACCCGTAGTCCATTTATTTGTAAGTCAATGATATTTTACTAAATATATTTAGTGAAATCAAATTCTGCAGTATTTTCAGAATTTGGAAATTATAATCAATTAATTAATAATTCATGTGTCTGTGCCTTCTTCTTTAATAACATTTTAGTTCGAGTTGTATTTAATATCTATGAAAGAATAGCTGGCAATCTGTTTAAAAAAAAAAAAACAATAAACCCGCCATTTGCAAAATCCGTAAATGTTGTGTTGTGAAGCGATATTTATTCATACAAGAAATAAATTATCGTCGTATGTATAAGTATATATTTGTTCGCAAATGTTATGAAACTCATTGTATGTAGCACGGCAGGTAAAAATTACAAACTATAGTTATTAAAGCCCCGAAGTCAAACCGCCCCTAATACACAACGTATGTACTATAAGCAAAACAAGATTTCAAATTAGATTTGTGGTTACCTTGGCGAAATATTTATTATAATTTTTATTTATATTTATTTACATTACCAATACAATTACAGTACATTGAACAATATTTTATAAACTAAAATAATTTCCGGATTTATGAAGTAAGCTCAAAGTTTAATTTAATTACTTGCTCAAACTCAGGCAACGTTCCATTTGCAATGAGGAAATTTTGTTTTACTCGCCATCTTTGTTTAGTCGTCAGTTCATAGTTCGTTTTATGAATTTCTGCCAAGGACTTAAAGCCTTATGCGTAAAGAGCATTTTGTCAAAGTGACGTAAATATTTACTGTCGCGTTCTCAGACATAACAATAGTAATAGAAAAACATAATTTACATATATTCCTTTAATGTTCTATGTTGTAATGTAAATAATTCGTATTCGTCACGACATATTAAAGGTCAAGCTTGATTTACTTCTTGACACATTTGGGCGCAGTGTATGTGTAAACCTTGGATGCCCCGCTGAATGTCACCACCGTTTTGAATTTGCGACCTTTGGGCGCCTTCAAATTGGACGTTTATAGAAGCTCTGTAATCGCACGACTGTTGCGCGGCAGGCCTGCGTCTGTAGCGCTTTAGCAATTTTTAGTGCACTTATCGTGACCGCAAAAGTGGTGCACGCGTGTCACGACAGTGATGCTGCAACTGCGCTTCTAAATATTGTATGATAATTAGTAGTGTTGCAACGAATAGTATTTCGCCTTCAGGCCGAATACCGAATATTCGGTTCGGAGCGAGGCTTCATTCACTCCTAACTTTTAGCAGAATACCAAGCAGATAAAATTCTACCATTGACACTCTATCAACATACAACTGAGACGATTTATAATGAGCAGATTTGGGACGCTGTTTGGGTGACATTCACGCTTTGCTTGTTTAAAACAGTGTATTTATGTAACTGCACCCGTGCAGCGCACTAACTAATTCGCAGCATATTCGCCAGATGTGTACACCTCCTAAGGAAAAATGTGATCAAAATGTAAGTACCTACGTTAATATTGTAAGGACAATATCGATGATGCTATATAAAATCGGCTACCGATATGTAACGCAGCCAGCCGTTAGGTAAAATGGAATTGTTAAATAGCATGCATGTCATGTATGACCATATGGACGTGCAATGAATTCATGCATTTCGAGCATTCTGCGCCAGGTGCAACGTATTACATATTTATTTGATTGAATATCGTGTTGAATTTTAGTATATATTTTATGTTATTTTGCCTTTTCTTATTGTTTGTATTTTGAAATACATAATACGTTGTCAATTTGTTAGTTTCCTTTACTACCTAGAATAACTGATTACTAAATGTCCCTACAAAATGTACGGTAAAAAATATTTTGCGATTTGTGACATTTCGAGTACTCTTACCTCAGTTGGTCCTTACTAAAGACCGAATTGAATGGCATAAAAAAAAAGTTTTGTAAAAATTGCCTTTTATCTTGCTGACTGTACGATTTTTTCAAAACCTGTGAATTCCAATCAAAATATCTTCAAAATTCATGGATAGTCTTCTAGAACCGTTTTCCTGTAACTACAACGATTAAGATAGCTGGTCTTAATCGTTGTAGGCCTTGGCTTGACATCTGAAATTTACACCCTGTATAATACACAGGTATATATAGTCACGACGGATAGTCATGATATGGGAACAGGCTAGACGCGACCGATAAATAAAACGTTACGACATAACGGGAACGCGCCCTTACTAGCATTGGATTACGAGTTTCTATTTCGGTAATTTAGTGGCCAAAACAAATCCGCGTAAATGTCGTGGCAACCAAATTAGCATGATTTACGGGAATCTATTGTTATTGGCACACAAACTTGGAGGCCTATACCCACCAGTGGGTGAAGTCAGGCTGTATATAATGATGATGATGATTGTTATCAGCCCGTAGACAACATTAATTGATACTTACTGTGTTAAAATAAAGACCATTAAAATAACAAAGTAATAACGTTAAATCCCTCTCAGAGATATGCCTTTTATCATACGCGGATTTGCACTATCCCAACGATACGTCATTTTATTTTTAAATTACTTTTAATTGATAATTTTAATTTAGTAAAAGAAAATGCATATAGTTCAGGATACTATTAGTAATCATAACAACCGCTACGAAGGATCAAACGGTCGCACTACCCGCGCAAAAACTCCTATTGAACCTGGGGGTCGATTTAGAACCTTACGATAGCTTAGTTGTCGAAAGATTCGATTTGATATCGTACGATTTCTTTTCATTTTTATTCACAATAACCAAATCGAATGTCAAACTGTCGTACTCGAAACCGAACCGAAATGATGTCTCGACCGGCAAAGGCTACAAGCTTTTCAGAACCAAGCCAAAGTAATTCAGAACACAGTTATCGAATGAAAATTACCGAACGTCCTATTGTTTACAAAGCAAGAATATAATATGGAAATCTCTTATTATTTTAAATGAAGTCTGGATCTTGTTCAATTTTATTAATTTACTTTTAAGTCTTAAAAATGTATATAAAAAAATTTTCATTTTCTTGTAATCTATTTCACCGACTAACTCCGAAAACGCTGTTGGATAACTATATCGTATCCGAATCCGAATCGAACGAAAAGAAAAAGTTTCTGAATCGGGGCCCTAGTTTCCGAACTACTGGCCACTAATGAATAATAACCTCCGAGAGACCTCTAAAATCCTCGTTCGAGTGCCAAATTTATGGAATAAACCCTATGACGTAACAATTGACCTTTTAAAATGCGTAGGTGTACTTGAAAAACTCAAGTCCTAGTTCGAACCATCCACTGTATGTAATAAAAACTCTACGTTAAAAAATTATTAACATTTGACGATCTCCGTGGTCGAGTGGCTTGCAACCGGATGTCGCTATCTCTGAGGTCCCGGGTTCGATCCCTGGTTGGGTCAATGTAGAAACAAACTTTTCTTTTTTTCTGAGTGTTCGATCTTTGTATTAATAATTATAACAAACTAGTGGAGTAATTTCACAAAAAATAATTGAATATCAATTCAATAAAAATTTAATTAATACAGTGAATAGCGACATCTCTCGCCAGGACTGGTAGCTGTAAAGGTACTAACTGGGTGATAAATCTGTCATAGATTTCTCATAGATGGCGCTACGACTAAAAAGTCGTTGAAAGACCAAGTACAAAGACACGACGCAAGCACATAGAAAAATTCGTGAGGTCCGTTGGTTCGTTCCGTGGCTTAGTTGGTATAGCGTCTGGCACGGTATGCAAGAAGACGTCGGTTCGAATCCGACCGGATCGAAGGA
>NW_020653851.1:1901952-1934144 GCF_003589595.1 Hyposmocoma kahamanoa | reverse complement strand
TTTAAGTCTTAAAAATGTATATAAAACATTGACTTACAAATAAATGGACGACGGGTCTAATACAAAATCCACGAAAAAAATGTCCCAAGTCAACCTATTCGAAATTTAAATTTTAATGCCATCGCAGTATCGCGCTGTCAGTAGAACAAATGAAGACTAAAGCGGAGTTTGGCGCTCTGTATACGATTTTAGCGCCTTACAAGTGCGGACACTTTTTAGTGCGGACCCGACGTCCATATAATTGTAAGTCAATGATATAAAAGGACTTTCATTTTCTTGTAATCTATTTCACCGACTAACTCCGAAAACGCTGTTGGATAACTATATCGTATCCGAATCCGAATCTAACGAAGAGATAAAAGTTCTGAATCGGGGCCCTAGTTTCCAAACTACTGGCCACTAATGAATAATAACCTCCAAGAGACCTCTAAAATCCTCGTTCGAGTGCCAAATTTATGGAATAAACCCTATGACGTAACAATTGACCTTTTAAAATACGTAGGTGTACTTGAAAAACTCAAGTCCTAGTTCGAACCATCCACAGTATGTAATAAAAACTCTACGTTATAAAATTATTAACATTTGACGATCTCCGTGGTCGAGTGGCTTGCAACCGGCTGTCGCTATCTCTGAGGTCCCGGGTTCGATCCCTGGTTGGGTCAATGTAGAAACAAACCTTTCTTTTTTTCTGAGTGTTCGATCTTTGTATTAATAATTATAACAAACTAGTGGAGTAATTTCACAAAAAATAATTGAATATCAATTTAATAAAAATTTAATTAATACAGTGAATAGCGACATCTCTCGCCAGGACTGGTAGCTGTAAAGGTACTAACTGGGTGATAAATCTGTCATAGATTTCTCATAGATGGCGCTACGACTAAAAAGTCGTTGAAAGACCAAGTACAAAGACACGACGCAAGCACATAGAAAAATTCGTGAGGTCCGTTGGTTCGTTCCGTGGCTTAGTTGGTATAGCGTCTGGCACGGTATGCAAGAAGACGTCGGTTCGAATCCGACCGGATCGAAGGAATTTTTTCTGAGTGTTTTTTCTGAGTGTTCGATCTTTGTATTAATAATTATAACTTTTCTATATTGTCTCGGGTCTGGGTGTTTGTGGTACCGTCGTTTTTTTTCCGATTTCCACAACACAAGTGCTTTACTTACTTCCTTTGGATCAGAGCAACATATGTGACATTGTCTAATATTTATTTTGCATTTAAACAATCGGATTTAAATGCAATTTATTTTAAAATCTATTATTTTCATTTTGAATGAATTTCGAGAAAACAAATATGCAAACGAGTGTATGCCGCATATTCGTAATACATTGCGGCATTCACTTGGTGCGGTACACTTGTGGTTCTTTAGTAGGCCATGAACACCGAACGAGCGATACTTTTGTATAATGTTTCGTGGTACGGCCGCGTCGTCAAGTTTTTGGTCAAATTTTACGGCTAGTGATGTTCACTTGATGCAACACAGTTCTCTATTCTGATCGATATAAGAAACAAAGGGATGATAATTCTTAAGACCTTAGAAAATGTTATAAAAATATTGTACAAAGTTTGTTGTTTTTTAGTTTTCCAGAGCAACTTTTTTTTTTCAAAACACGTACCTACTTATTGAATCTTATTCTGGTATTATAGTACTATCATCAATCATTATTGTTCTAAGTACGTGCTGGTGAATCAATCAATCGTTTTAGTGCCGAAGGTCTTCCATCACTAAATAGCGCTTGTGACGTCATCGGAGGTACAAAAAATTTGGCACGCTTGGTTTTCATACAAATCGCGGTACTTGCGGTGTCTATTTAGATTTATATCTGTGGCTGCAGCAAACGTCCTAGATTTGCCATCTTTATATTATACGTAAATATGAAATACAGTCATTATGTCGACCTACTAATTTTAAGTCATTGTTCCAAATGGAAAACTGTGTGGAAAAATTACACAGGCTATTTTTAATTAAGCTGAAAGTTCTACACGGCATTCTCATCATTAAAACAAACGTTCTTTTGTTCTAAGTCTTTTGAAAAATTACACAACATTTTTGTGCTTACCAAAGGAATCGATAAAGAATCAAACTGAAATAGATTATAATAATATTGAAAGAACAATGGCAAACTCTCATATAAATTTTTGTTGACATATTTTGTACGGGTCTGTTTATGAAAAATATGTGCAAAAAATAGAGTTGAAATTTCTGAACAAATTTTGTTTTGGGCTTACTATTCTGAGAAGTCTGGAATTTAATATATTCCAGTTTGAAGTTTTGGAGGTTATGTGTTAATTAATTGAACAAAATATATTTGGTGTATTATTATATCAAAATAAACTGAATGGTGCTGTGGGTTTGACACGTGACGACAGTTCAGACGAAATTATTTCTTATACTCGTATAGTCAAAAGGCATAAAGTAAAGCCATAACAAAATACCACTAGTCTAAGGGTAACTCGAACCATTTTTCTTTTGCCTGTTTACGTAGTTCATTATTAGTAGGTAGATTTAAAAGTTTAGAGAAATGGACAGTAATGGATTTTCATACTTGCTTTGCAGGCCTTGGCCGAGAAGAAGTCGCACGGTCCATAAATTACAAAATTGCCGTGTTCGTTTTTCGAAAGTAATGCAAACATTCCGAGCATGTTTGAGAAAAGATAGTTTTTATTCAAAGGTTGAACTCTCTTTATATTACACTTAAGGACTAAATTGGCAAAAATGTTTCCTAAAAAGTAAAGACCTGAGTAAAGTTAAATCGTTAACTGAACGTTAATAGTTAGAAGTAGCCCCTCAACAGACTCTGAACTTTGTTGTCCCTGTGTTTTACATCATCTCAATGAAGTTTTCTTGTTTTTCTTTTTATTACGTAACAGGGTCACCACAAGTACATATCATGAGACTGGAATTTATTATATTCTATAGCTCTTTTGTTTCATGGTAGAGTCGATGCCCGAAGATATCTGACCCTCTGGCTGACCTTTTGGTTCTGAAAGCTTTCTTACGCATTCAATAGAAAATTGTAAGGAAAGCCAGTTAATTATATCATCTTCTATACAACCGGCGTTTCCAGTAGTAAATAAGTAAATAGTTATGAAATATATTTATAGGTAATCAATTCACATATTTTTCCCAAATTTGAAAAAAGCTCAAATTTCAAAATTTCAAAGTTGTAAAAAATTTAATGCTACATAAAAACTACTGCAATTAAAAGTAGATAATTGTTTAATTCTCAAATGCAAAAATAAAAAAAATCGTAAACGGTAAAAAACAATCCATTGTGTTTATTTTTCTTCCAAAATAAATCACTCACAATCACAACAAATTAAATAAACATATCATCAAACAAAATTTTAAAATCACTTTTTCATTCAGATTCTGTAAAAAAAGAGTTCAGAACCAGAGTCAATTCACGTATCAATTTGAAACAGTGTCTAACCTTAAATCAAACGTGAAAAGAACGGAACAAATAATGCAAATATGAAAAAGAACTGTAGCAGTTATTTAATAAACGAGGACATGTGAAATGTAGCGAACAGCTGATCTAGGTAACTGGCAGACTGCCAACGCCAACACAATCGATAGTATGCTAGCACTAGTGCTTATGACGAAGTGTGATTGTGGGTCAGGTAGAGAATATACCTGTTAACTCACTGTGAAGTAGGCAAAAGACAGTTCCATACTATGATCTTCTTCAATTAGTTCAGGTAACGTGTTGCCATGTAAGCCACTGTTTTTTACTTCAATGTCAAAAATTGTTCAGTTTTAGGTGGTTTTAACGGTACTACTGAACGTTTCGTTGCATCCACGTATTTAAATCAAAGCAAATTAGTCAGACGTTTTGAATGCAATCGATAAAAACAACGTGTTTTCCTAGTGATTTCGAAATCTTCCGTTTGTAACTCTAAGAGTCGTATTCTAGAACTCAAAAGTCAGGATTTGAGTATGGTTTAAAGCACTCGAAATCATACTCAAGTCCCTGCCATTAGGGTCGTATTTCCAGTGCTTGTGTTTCAATTGCAATCCTGACTTGAGCATTGAGTAGAGTTCTAGAATAAGATGTGGCAAAATGGCTGTTTAAAACATAGGTAAAAAATAGGTAGGACGAAAAATTATAGTACTCTTCCGTTTCTCATCTCTTTCTTTCCTGTCGAGAATAAGACCTTTTTTGTGTACAGTGACATTTTGATTGTTTTTGAAGCAATAATAGTACATTATTGCAGAGGCCGGGAATTAAGGGATTGCTGGACGAGTATAAGTTACAAGGTAGAGCGCCAGTGAGGCCTTGTATATACGAGTCAAGCAATCCCCGTTCCCGCCGAGGCATGTATGGAATTTTTCTAGGAAATAATAAAATACTAAAGAGAGAAAGATGTGTAAACAGTAAGAGTACAAAAATATTAATTAACATTAAAATTTATACAATACAATTATTGTTTTTCCAGGCATATTAATAGTAGTCTGCTGAACTTCTGACGATTTGTTTGAATGTGCATCGATTACTGTATTTTTGTTATTGCTCTTCTCACTAGCACTCATTTTCGTAACCAAAATACAAAAAAGACGACGAAACAAAAGAACACCAAAACGCTTTAGTTTAAATGTTACCGCCATTTTATTTTTTTTTAAGTAAGCGGTACAGGTAGGTATTTTCAATTCTCGCAATTATGAACACTGGGCAGTTAGCTGTATGAATTTTTCTTTTGCCTGTTCACGTAGTTCATTTTTAGTCGTAGTAGTAGTAGTAGATTCAAAAGTTTAATTAAAGAATAGGACGGTAATGATTTTTATACTTACTTTGCAAGTCTTGACAGGGAAGAAGTAGCATGGTTCATAAATAACAAACTTTCCGTGTTCGTTTTTTGAAAGTATTGCAAACATATTCGAGTATGTTTGAGAAAATTAAGATTACGAAATAGGCTCGAAAAACAAACGGTCGGGGGAAGACTGAAAACCAGTGTTCAGGTCAGTGACTGAGAACCACACACAAACACTGTATGGCTTAAATTTACTGTAGATTGAAGGGAAATCGGCAGGATAAATAACATTTTAAAATTATGATTTTAAATTATTACGATAAGAAACGTTATATTCGTGATAACAAAGAAAAATAAGGGTCAATGTCCAACGACTTCAATATGTACACAAGAACATTCACAGCAACATGTTTCAAACAAAATACTATGAATAGTAATAGTGTTTTGTTTTAGTGTTGAATTTTGTCAAAGAGTAACAGTACCGTAGCACCACCGTGGACAGATGTGACAGTCTTTACCTAGTGGTTGTTAATTATATTACTAAAAAGAAAAACAAATTAAGTAAAAGAAAAAAAAATACTGTCGAGTTGATGAAATTATTGATGTTATGTTATGTACTTTTCCTTGCGGAAAGGTTATATACTTATGAATAAAATAGTTACTATGCTAACCATAGTAACTATTTTATTCATAAGTATATAACCAGAAATAGAGACGAAACAAGGGCTAGCAATAACCATATATTACTTTTAAATACCAACTCTCGTTTGCGCTGAAATCACAAATTAGAAAGCTGAAATAGGACAGCGCCAACAACTGACCTACTGACCTATGTGTAAGCCTTCGTATATTCCAAAAATATTCTATATTTATTGTATTAAAGATAATATCTCTAACAATGGGGGGCTGCTTCATTCCGTGGTGTAGGAAAAGCCCGTCAATAGTTTCGAATTCGGGCTGGCCAATCGGAGCGCAGTTGTCGCCGTAATGATTTGGCAGAATAGTTTTCAAACAAATTAAATTACATTTAGTCTCTATTTCTGGTTATATACTCAATGTATTATCCCTACTCTGTTATTGTGTAGTCAGAACACTCTGTTGCTTACTAATCTGTGATATTGAAGTGTTGTGTCTTCACCGCACATCAGTGAAACGGCGTGTGTATGAAACGCCGCATCTAGTGTGCTAGTACATTGATATCGTTGGTCATTGTCTTATTTATAAGACCCTTCTAGTAGGGTCGTTCACAACAAGTGACATAATGAGCTAAAACAAAAGAACATACCTAATACCCTACCTAATAACCTACCCTTTGTCAGTCCACTTCCGTCAGTCTCTCAACAAACCCTACTTGGCGAACCAGAAAAAAACCAGCAAAAATGCCGCAATGTAGTCAGCTTTGATGCAAAGCTCTACCCACGCAGTATGTAAATGAAGCCGATTATAATAACTTTGCTAAGTTGTGGAATACTTTTTAAAGCTAAATATTATTCAAAAGATAACATCACTACGTGGGTGCAAGATGGTATGAATATTAATAAACTTATATCGAGTTCTCTGATTTTCGCGACTGTTACGTATAGGAAATGAAAATATTTTTTCGGATCTACATTGCGTATCTTTGTTTCAAACAAATCAGCGTTTCCGACCCTTTACAAGTCATACGGGTGTATGAGATGGTAGTCATCAACCACCACCAGGTAACGGTGAATGATAACCTGCCAACCAGTTTACCAACTCACTCAGCTGTGACCATGGATCCTGGGAGTCTACTCCCTTCCTCCGTACGACATTTATTCGAAACAATTACTCTCAAATAATTAGGTAATACTCGACGATGATGCTTCATTCGCATCATGCGTCTCTCGGAACGAGTATGGGGGTCTACCCCCAGTAAAGGCCCCAAAACGTTGGTTCGTTTGAAGAAACGAAAATATAGTTACTATAAATAAGAAACAAACTTCATAGAATAAAAAATATTCTGATTCAGGTAAACTTAGCCGTAGTAAAAGAGTAAGTTTGTAAAATTGTATAAGTCATTTTAATTCTATCTTAATTTTTAATCATTGTATCTTAATGTAAGTCTAGGCTTGTGGGTGTCCCGCTCGCACTATTGAATATAAATATATAAATAGATTAATGCTATATAAACTATAGCGTGAATAACGTACCCAAGTTGCTTTTTCCAAAAAATCATTTTTGCACATTATATCTTTTTATATGTTATCCACCGTACTAGTTACGACATTTCTCATTTATAACAAATTCAATTATATTTCCTTGCTAAGACCTAAATGTAAAGCCTAACCAGCTGTTGACTTTAAGTAGGTTAACAAACGTTTCTATCCATTGTTGCTTGCAAACTAAACATTGAAAACTAAAGATACCTACTGTCTGTATGCCAGTACCTTCTAAAGGCAGCCATCTTAGAATAATGAATACACGTACCATTTTGACGTCACGATTACAACCGATTGACGACTACACTTTTGAGATAGAATTGACATTTTATTAATTATTTATATATTTTTGGACACTTTAGACGGATCAATCGTTTACTTAGTGACTGTAGAGGTATAATACTAAGAAAAATAACATATACCTATTATTATTATAAGTTTTTATTCTTAGGTATAATAAAAGCGGACAAATTTCATGCAGTAGTGTGTTAAACTTCCTGCTTACGTGGTGTTTCCAGCGTGGCTCAATTTTCAAGCAGCGGCGTAGCTTTAAGCCACCCCTCAGCGAAGCTAAATTGCTACTCTCGTAGCAAAATGACTACGTCAAACGAGACATTGCTTTTTGCTACGTGAAAGGCATTTTAGTTCTTATTACTATGAATTTGAAAACGTGCAAATTTGAAGCTCACTTTTAGGCTTCATCCTACAGATGTCACATTAACTGCATAATAGTGGTCGGTGTTTCTAATTGCCTACGCCAACTAAAATTTCGATAATATTTCTGTATCTAGTTACCTGTTTTTGGCGATTTTTCATTGTTTATAACACCTAAGACCAATGACATTTATGAAAATGGATCTCGGAGCCCTCCGATAGGTCAGGACTTCTCTTACGAGTAAACACAGCACACTTCGGAGCGTGTGAGGTCACACAAACTTGCCGGATTAAATGGTGACATCTCATATCGCTAATGGAGGCGCTCTTTGAAGTGGCCCTCACATCGTCCCTTTCCTTATTAATGTTAGTAACATTAAGAATTTTTCAAGAAATTGAGACAATGCGACATTTTTCTTCGTCTTCCCACCTTTTTATCATCCTGTTCTGATTCCTGGCCACCTACTTTGAAATTTTGAATCATTCTTCGTTCCATCACCACTATCTATTAAATTTCCCATTCTGACCAGTTGGGTATACCATTGAAAATCATATATCATTACAAATACCTACATGCCATTTTGGGCCTTACGTTTACCTTTATATTTCTTCCTTTTCCTGTTCATGTGGACTGAACCTTTCATTTAATTACATAAAACCCTCGGCCACCTTGGCGTATCTACTGAACGGGCGATTTGTCATGTATTATAAATAAACAACATGATGAGTACTCACAAATGTTTATTTGCAAAGAGCAACCCCTCATGTTTCTTACTCGTTCTTCAAGTAACTGTTTCAGATGTAATTTTACTTCCGTATGAAGTAAAAATATTGAAGTTTGAGTAGGTACTTAAAAGTTTACTTAAAATTCGCCATAGTCAGAATTTTTTCTTTCGAATAAATGACACCAAAACTGTACTCGCGCTCATCTTTGTTCTTGGAAAGTAAAAAAATACGTTCAGGCTTATAATGGTCTTGTTCCTTAACGAGGGACACGTTTTTTTTTCTACGCAAACTCTTAACGAAGTAGGTACTTTGTAAAATATATTAGTCTTTTTTAATGGAACTTTTAGGTAGTACGTTAATTCTCTTTAATTTGGTCTTTTCAGTGTCTCTTCGCGTTTAATCTACGAATTTGCTTACTTATTCTACTATGTCAATCGAAACATTCTCTTTTAACGGATACATCCTACTCACACAAAGCTCTCGTATTACATAGCTCTACCTACAATTTATCAAACAATACTCGCTATTATTATACATCAAAAGAAACCTTAGAGCTCCACAAAATGTACGAAAAATGCGATATCCTGTTGACTCAATTACCCTTCCAAAAGTCCTGGCGTTGTATTTGCACAATAAAATTCAAATAAATTTCTTCGTAAGTAAATACAGGTATATATATGTTTGCGTGAGCCAATTACTACCTTTGACGATCCCGTGTCTTGTGGCATACGCACTACGGTATAAATTGCGGTATTAAATACCTGAACCACGGAAGAAAGAACACTGGAAGTGCTTTAAGCCTCAATGACTATCGTCAATACTCATAATTTGAAACACTATGAAATCTTGATAATGATTAGTCGTAGTTCTAATTTAAAAAGAAGTAACAAATTCTGGACTTTTTATATAATTTGAACTTTACCCTATTGGAATATCGTCGAAAGTTCAATAACTATTATTGTAAGTTACTATAGCAGCCACAGACGTGGCAGAATGTCTAACCCTCTTCCGACACTCAGGCACGTCTTGGTGCAAGCAAAAGTAACAATCATGCCTTGTGAATCAGCATAAGACACACGTACCAAATTAGTATAAATAAGTAGCTCATACAAAATATAACATTCAGTTCATACACAGTCATTGACAGTCTTTTACCAACCCACGACTCGTCTATCATTCTCAAACCAAACTACCACGGCGAAGTGGTGACCACCAACACCTTTCACCTGCGCCATGGTAAAGTTACCTTTTGATTTTCAATTGAAATGTCAATCAATGTGTTGCCATCTAGCGGTTAATAGCTGAACGACGGCGAATACGAGAGTTTTTGAGACACTATTGCAGCGACATAAGGTTTAATTTCGTTTCTTGTAACTAAAAACATTTCTGCAAAACACAGAAAATTGAAAATGTATTAAAATTAAATGAAATAAGTCTTAACAATGATATGAAAACAGCACCATGGATAATATTACAAGTGTGACTATTATTTTTACACTTCAAAGTAGCATAACAAGGCATTTTGTACCGATTTTTGACGTTTTGCGCGAGATAATTAATACGACCATAACGTAGGTAAAAAGGGAAAATGGCGAACTAAGCTCTATTACGTAGAACTTCGCGTACTGTTGGCATGCGTGAAACGTGCACCAAGCACTTCTACTGTATTTATTGTTCACATGTGACAGTTAGGCTCACTTTACATAGCTACGGAACGGATGGAAGCGAATTTTTGTAATGAAATTTTACATGATATAATGAACATTATGTTATACTGGAATATAAACTAGATACGACGATAGCTGCAGGAATTGACAATAGCACATTTATCCCACAAAATTTTAAAGTTTCACTTTATAGCCACATGTTTTGTCATCATATTCATATTTTTTTAAGTAGCACTTGCTGATTATAAAAAATAAAGAGTAAAATTGAGTTTTGAAATACTTCCTGATTATATGCCAATTTAATATCAAGTTTTTTTTTAGTTTATTGGCCTTGGGCGTGCTGTTTAGAGACTTTTTTCATTAATCCAGGTTATTGTTAAACCTTTTTTAAATATAAATATATCTCTGGTATTTACTTTTCCATAAACAGTATTTGTTAATATAATTGATTAGTTATCTAATAAAATTACTATATTAACTCCGATTCAATTATTGAATTTAAGTAGAAAAAACAATCTTATACAAAAAAAATAAATAAAAAAATAAACGTCAAACTTATAATGACGATGTAGATTCTATTCCAGAGACTGCGCGAGAATTCTCCGGAAGATGCGGGAACTGTTTCTTGGCTCGTATCACTACAGTTGAGACTGTAGACATAGGCAATGGAAATTATAATGACAGGTCTATTTCTCGATTCCCAGTTTAAAGTTGTTTAGTCAGATCGAAGTTAATCACGCATTCAAGAGGTTTCTCCTGATTTTTTACTCCCATACACTGACCAACACGATAGCAACATCTGTAGGTGCGCGTCACGCCTTTAAACGCTATACATTACAAAGGACAAGGACTGCCCTGTCTACGGAATCTCTTTGGGATATAATATAAACCCTAAGCATATACCTCTACATATAAAACGTTTATCCCACAGTTATATAAAATAATAACGAAAGTGCAACAGAAATTAAAATGAGAACAAAGAAAGAAATTAGGAAATGGAACTACTTTTCCGGATTTAAATCGCGTTTATTTGTCCCACGGTCACGGTTGACTGTCTACCGTGACCATGGGACCTGTAAAGGGCCCTAAATGTGGGTTTGTTTGAAAAAACAAATATACGCGACTTAAATCCGGAAAAATAGTTTCATTTCCTATGTGTAACAATCGCGAAAACCTAAGAACTCGATAAGAAAGAAATTAGTAAAATAAATAAAACGCGTGTGTTGCGTCATCAATCCACATAAGTACGTCATTTCTTGCACTTATTTAAATATTGTTTATTTATATAGGATTACAATTTGTACGGATTTTTCGGTTTTGGGTAAAAATTTTCAGAATAAAAAGTAAAAAGCGTAAGTCTGTAGTAAAACTCGGTTTGAGACAACAATTTTGTTGCCCGAGCCCGTTTCTGCTGCCGCGTGAGAAAGAAATTTTATTTTGTTTCTAAATTTCTAGCAAATGTCAGTTTTTGTATGGAATATTCAAATTTCGGAATAGTCACCTTATTTATTGTTTCCCCACGGTGCTGTATGCCCATAAACTTCAGCTATACAATATTATAAAAATAATCACGAACCTGTCCCGCTTATCCATGAAATTACATACCTAACACGATCGCCTTAGAGCTGCCTTCAAGGTTGAAACTTGATACTGATTACATTCAGACTATGATGAACAAACAACCTGTAGCTGCCTACATTCTCAACACGTTAAATATTGTGAAAGACAGCGAAGGGAAAAGCGACGTTGGGAAAATTTGGAAGACCTTCGTGGATGGATGGATATCATACTTCATACGAGAAATATATGAAACAAGGTTTCAAATTAATATAAGCCGTCAGAGTATATTAACCTAAATTTCAAAGAAGGTACCTAATACACAAAGACTGGTTAAATCTCCTCACTGAAATGTCAGAATTATGACGTGTTATAGCTTTACTACAGCTAACTAACTAACTTTAGTAGCGGTAGAGCTCCTTGTGAGAGTTCGTCCAGGGAAGTACTTGGCAGTACTTCCTTACCTATTTCTACCTATTTTTAACTGCCTCCGTGGCCGAACGGTTACCATGCCGGACTGCCACGCAGAGGTCCCAGGTTCGATTCCCGGGCCGGGAGAAATAGTTGTATGGCCTACAATTATTTCTCTCGTGAGTTTGGGTGTAATTTGTGGTTGTCTATGTGTGTGTCCATGGCACCCGCGACACAGGGTTTTCCCTAGTGCGGGGCTATGTTGAGTGTGTGCGTTATTTATTTATTTATTTATTTATTTACTGCCAAGCAGTAATGTGAGCTTTGAAAGGTGTTGGTGAAATTACAAGCACATGGGACTTGTCAACTTATGTCTCAGGGGACGGGCACAGTGGCAATACCCCTCAGACCTTTGCGATTTAAAGCTCAGAGTGGCGCTGCAACTGCTGTGGGTAGGCGTGTCGCTTACCACCAAGCGCGCGGCTTGTTCGTCCCGTCAATGGATATTACAAATATAATATTTATATTCCCTGTTTTGACCTCTGCGTTATTTTTGGCAATGTCATTGGAATGACGTAAGTGACGCCTTTTAAATTTAATTAAACACTTTTGTAATTATTTTAGAAAGAATTTTAAAGATGAATGGAAAGACGACATGGTCTAGATTCCATTAAATCAAAGTGTACCTATCTATTCCATAGCATTTAATTTTATTTGAAAAGAGCTATCCCTAGCTTTTTGCTCTAGCTTAAAAAATGACGCTTTCAAGTGTAGAAAAATTACAGGAATAAATGATTATTGATTGTGGCAAACCCCAGCGGTAATCTAAGCATTTTTGTTGTCATTGCCTTTATGTGATTGTAGTTGTATATTGTAACATGGAATTCGGTAAAACTAGTATATTTCTGCTGGGGTCATAGAAGAAGAATAAGAATGCAAAATTTTCAGAGCAAGATTGTAACATGAACAAATTAGGTCAAGGTTTTTTACCCCTTAAAAATCTCGCACGGGTCACCGCGGTATTTCTCTATTGAAAGGCGCAACTGTCGTGGATGTGTTCTCACAAATTCATAAAGGACTGTCCGTGCATGAATGAAGACACTTCGATGGATGTTCGAAATAACGGGACTTGATAAAATACGCCACATACAAAATAAAACCACACACATACAAAACATAATAAAAATAAATTGAACTTAATAAAAATTCATTCAATAAAATAATTTGTAAAACTTAATATAGCGTAAATTGGAATGTTTTCTTTGTAAAATTAAAAATAAGGTATTTAATTAATAACTATCGTAACTATAGTGAAAAAATAGGGTGGTTTGCATCAATATTAGACATAACTGGTTGAAGACTGTACCACCTCAGTCAACGGTGACCATGGGACCTGTAAAGGGCCCGAAACGTCGGTTTGTTTGAAAAAAACAAATACACGCGATTTAAATCCGGAAAAATAGTTTCATTTCCTATGTGTAACAATCGCGAAAACCTAAGAACTCGACATTAGTTCTTCATTAGACCTGATAGGTTACCGTTTAGGGGTACGACGTTGTATCTTTTACATGTATATCAAGTATTTAAACAATCATGGTTTAACCGTATAAGACGAGGACGCGCAGCTTGATTTTGATTGCCTCCCGATCGGAAACTGCGTCTTTTCCGAGCCGAGGCGCATTATTGCGATTTACAATAGCCGATCGGAAACTTTTGACATTTCTAATTGGAACAATAATTGGTTTAACTCACAAATTAGACAGATATAGTAGGAATCAGGTTCACTTCTCGCTTAGAAACCCATCTGAATTCGAGATTATGGCAGTGCTGCCATATTAAGCACTACTTTGTAAAACTTAAAAGACTGCTACCGGACGTATTGCATACGGTAAGTACAACCGACTGTATTTAGTCCTTTTGTTGGTGTCGAATAGACGTCCAGCTTGTAGCTGTATTTAGAACATTTAATTTTATAATTCTAGACATTACTTTTAATAAGGAAATAAAAATATCCCTATCGAAGTCCCCCAACTCACGTCTGTAATTCCCAGCTGTCTCTGCGGTCGAACTGCGATAAAATATTTTAAAAATATATATTATACCTTGATGACCAGCTGAGTGAAGACACTATTTCTAGTACATCAAAACTGGCAACCAATTAAAGGTCAGTTTATTATCTCCAAAAATACGATTATAGTAAAATATGTTTTAAATGGCAACACTGAGCCGGAAAAATACATAAGTAGGGCTGTCTCTCGCCATGTGCGGATAGTTTGCAAAAATATACTTACTTTGTTATGTAACATGGTCGTTGTAAACGGGAAACATAGTTGCTGCTGATGTAGGAAACGCCATTTTGTTCTCTCTAAATTATCTCGCTTTGACAGTACTTTCCACCATCATTTACTATAGTAAAATGTATGCAGTATACGTAAAATATAAAAAGTTAAAAAAAAAAACTTTAATTTCAACGGAATCTAAAGAAAATTCACTATTTTTTTGTCCTCATCAAGTAGATTATTAAGGTCTAAAAGCATATTTTCCATGTTAATAAACTGACATTTGCAGGGTTGCCAGTTTTTATAAAATTTTAAATAGTCATGTATATAATAAATAGTCATAAAATTTTTCAGAAACGCTTGAATATATGAATGTTATGACGTTCTAACACTTAATCGTTACATTATTCCCTTCTTTCTTCTTATTTTGACAGTTGGCTCACTGGTACCGACATCGTTTTCGTGAAGTACATTCACGATCAAATTTTTCCAAAATGTCGTCTATTTTTATTAGTTTTTTTTTACATTTTATGATTCTTAATTTATATTCAAATTAAACAAATTCGGCCATCTTTTGTGTAAGTATAACTAATATTCAGCTGGTAGTCGATAAAAAATATTATTCGACTGCAATCTATAGCTGCCTTGTAAGCTGGGAACCCTTTTGTATATTGCACTGTCATTTTACTCAAACTTGAAAAAAAAATGCTTTTTGTTTAAACGTGTGACAAAAATTGCACTTAGGGGTGTTTCAATATTAAAGGTGTACGCCTCAAATTCATGGCGTCGTTAAAAATATTTGTCAGACTTTTTCCATTTTAGTTTTATCAATTCAAGCCCTATCTAATGGATCCATAGAAAATGATCATGCAATACTGCCATTAGTAAAATATTTTTTGGATCGTAAATAATAAACTCAGCAGACATTATTATAAGGCACCTTGAAAAAGGTGACACTGGGTAGTTATTACAAGTTCATATATTGTGTATACTTTCAAATCTCTGCGCTGTTGTCACGTAACCGTAACCCGTCGGGCAATGTGAATACTAAAACAGAGGAAAACAAAAAGGTCTAGCCGCTTTAGGGCAAATTCGAACTGGGTCCACCTGGATTTGTGTCCAAATTAGTTATAAATATTGAACGTATATATTTATTAGATTTTAAAACAGAGCCGTTCCGTGAAATCGTGCCGCTTGGCAGATTACTGCCGGCAGATATGCGTTAAGCCGTAATTAAGTTATAGTTTATGTTAATTGGACGTGAAAGAAAAAAGTAACATTATTCTTAAAAGTGCTTAATTACATAATTATTGGATATATTCATGAAGAACAATTATCGATAAACGATAAAAACTAAATTTACTATAGCCCTAATGCCCTTTAGTAAAAAAAAATGGTCTAATGTTGACTTCGTTTTATTTAATAGATGCATAACTTAAAAGTAAGGTCTCATGATATTCAAAAGCTATGCTAAGCCCGGCGCTGAGAGGTTATATCGAAATGCACAAATTGCACATTGAATGCGACAAAGCATGCGTAGAATTTCCATTGTCCATTACGACTGATTGCCTCCCCATTGAACTGTGGCAACTGACCACCAAGCAATACAAAAAACAATAATTATGTAACCGTGACCACTCACGAACAGCGTCCTTTCATGTGTGTGTATTAAATGTTCGGTGTTCGCGGGCGCGCACACTTGTGATCGCGACAAGCGCTGCGGCGCAACTGGCGGTCCGCTCCATCCTAACCCCATTTCAAGGTCTCTCCCCATCCGCCTCCTCGCGCCGCCGCAAAGCAAAATTGGCGCCCAACAAGGGGCCCATTTAAATCACTACGAACACTCGATGGATTTATTATCGGCTTCTATAATTCAGATTTATGGTGACGCGTTATAATGGCCTTTAATTGGTGTTTTGAATTTATGGTAGCATAAATGTAATAATAATGTACCAGACGCCCAAACAACAAATACTTCTTCTTAGGTCTTAATTTTTTTTAAATAGGGAATTGCTTTTGTTTAAATGCCAGAGTAACGGAATTTACTCCAGGGCACTGCTCAGAACACCTAGATCAGAAGCAATTCTAATTTCAGCTAAGGGCGCGTTCCCACCATGTCGTGACGACAGATTGTCGTGCAGTTTACAGTATCGTGGCTTGTATATTTAAATGAAGTTGTTCATATATAGCACGACACGATTAACTGTTCACGATTTTTTATCGTTACAACGACAAACTGTCGTCACAGTGGGAACAGCTAGAACGACAGTCTTCGGACGATAAAAAACGTCACGATAAAAACACGACGACAGATCTTTGCAGTAGCTCGCTTTGCAGTAGCGTTGGGTTACGACCCAACTGTTGTTGTTGGGCTACGGCCAGAGATGGGCAAGCGCCTGGTTTTTAACCCGGCGCTTTGTCAACGCCGGGTTTAAATCGGGTTAATACCCGAAATCGAAGGCAAAAACTATTTACGTCTAGATATTTGTTGTGAGTTGAGTTTTGTTCAAGTTTAATTATACATATTATTACAAAATATTTGTTGCTTTATTATGAGGACAGTTCGATTTACCTTTCTATTGAATAGATTCACCTGAAATTTCATCAATAAATTGATACAAAACATCGTTAGATCGTATGCACTTGAATCGATCTACATTGAGAATCCACAGGATTGACAGGTGGTGGGTATTATGTATTCTTCGTGTAATAAAAATATAGAAATTTGTTACAAGTTATTGTATATCATGTTGTTAGTGTTGGAATTATAGCGAATTCTGTACTCTTCGGTTCTGCCCACGATTTTGGGCAGAAACGTAACTTTAGCATTTAGTTCAATTTTAACATACAAAAAATCGTAGTTAACAAAGAACGATGACGGTGTGACATTGGGCCGTAATTTATCGCCGAAGCAACCCACGTCTAATATATCTATAGATACAGTAAACATCGCATTATATTAACTATGTGTGTACCGGGAATTTCGCTTAAAGTAACTTAATTTACCCATCAGTCAGTCTGTCATACGAGCTTGGCAAATACTGTTAACAGTCTGATGTATTGCATCATAAATAATTTATTAAACTATGCCTGAAATTGTGTATTTAGTTCAGTGTTGTGTGATTATTTGGATTTATAGTTGTTTTTTTCCCATTTGAGACACGCACTCATAGCTCCGCATAAATCCCCGGGCCAGGATCAGTGTTGGGCGTTAATCAATTAAATTTCAATCAGAAATTCAATCAGATTAAAAAATCAATTCAATTGCAATTAAATTAATTGCAATTATGTTTTTTAAATGTTCTAAGAAACAATTGAAACTAACAATTAAAACCGAAAGTACCGAATAAAAGTGTCATTACGAATATGGGTTACGCGATTAACGATTGATCAATTGTTAATTGCGGTTCTCGCAACTAACAATTCATCAATCGTTAATTGCTGTTTCGCAATTTACAATTAATTAATTGTGAATCTTTGATTGCCAGAACAATTAAATTTTGCCCAACACTGGCCAGGATAAATATTATCGAACCCGGGACCTATGCGTGGGAGTCCAGCATGGTAACCGTTCGGCCACAGAGGCACTTATATTTTTTATAAGTTGTACACTTCACGACAAAACTTGGTCAATGTATTACAATAAATTCTCAAGTCCCTTGTTGGGTGCCAGTTTAATAAATCACGTGGAAATTTAGACTGTGTAAAAGCGCCAATAAAAATTTCAAGAACATTAAGAATCAAGACAATGTGTAAGAAAAATGAAATAAAAGAATCATTTTAATACATTCAATTAAAATACAATGTCAAAACTTGTACTTATAAAATAAAATAATCATTAAAATAAATTATAATAATACAAATCATAACGAATAAAGATCACATACGCTTTGTTTGTACTCTATCTAAACTTTGTACAGTATACCAAAAATGTAATACATTTTGAAGCCCTTCTTTGGCGGTGATTATGGTTAACTTTCGTTCTATAACCTATATAAATTAATTTTTTTTATTCTTTACAAATTATAATGAAAGTTGGGATCACGTTCAACTGCTATTTTGCAGTAATATTGCTGTTTGTAAGCTGCTCGTGTACTCGTATTTTAATTTCACCATTTGTTCCCGCCATATACAATATATTTCCAGCTACCCAATATTTTCTTTTGGTAAATATCACATTAATTTAAGCAATGAAAAAATAACACAATTATCAGGAACGTATACAAATATAAAAGTCTTTTAAATAAGTACAAAAATTGAATGCCATTTTGTTTTTCAATTTTTATTTATACTTTCATTTATCTAAATAAAACTTTATACCGAACATCAATGAAATTCATAATACAAATACATTCGTAATTATATGCTTGTGCAAAAGTTTACCCAAAGCTTACTGTCATATATTTGCGCAAGAAAACAATATGACATAAATGCTTTCTAAATTGTGCGTACTAACCGTGATCTAGATAGACCATTGAGAACTGAAACAAAAATAAAGTAAATAAATTAAAATGAACACAAGAAAAAGTATGAATTTATATTTCGTTATTATTATTCATACAAAGCTCGATCGATTCGTAGTAGCTCTTTGTGAAAGAATTCGTCCAGGGAAGCACTGCCACCTTACCTATGTCTGCCATCGAGCTGTAATGTGAGCATTACTGGGTTCCGGTTTTGAAGGGTAAGGGTGTTGGTGAAATTGTGCCGCCGTAAGTTGAAAGGGCGCATGCGACACTTTTTCTAAAAATGAGTTACATGTACCGCCGTGATCAGAAAAAAAAGACAAATCTGCCACAATTTTATTTTTTTTCTAGATGGATTAGGTATGAAGTTACCGTAAGAGAAAAGGGCGTAAGTACCCACACTTCTATAGTCAAACTAAGTTAATTGGACGCATTTAGAAAATAAATTGGTAAAAAGGTGTAATTGCCCAGGATACATAATTTTGTTTTAACTACACATTTCAATCATTTAAGTAAATGAAAAGACGCAAGTCACATTTAAGTTTCTATCTTCTTCAGTTAAAGCTGTACATATGTGTATTTACCGAAAAATATTAATTTCCCAGATGAGACTATAAATTGAAAATAAAGTGAAAATGTTACCTCTTATTTAATGTCATAAAAATTTAAAAAATGTTAAGTTACGACACATTGAAAAGAAATTGTAACTACATGCTGCCCGTTCGTCTTATTATTACACCAAAGTTAACAATAGTGTGGTAATTATGCTAAGCTGAAAAAGCATAAGTACTTGCGCCCATCTTACCTAATATTAAGTATTTTACGAACATTTTTTTACCAAGATGAAAAAGAAAAAGGTTATTAATTGTAATTGAGCATAAATAATTAAATATTTTATTTTTAAATTATCCATATAATGTAAACCTATTATATTGCGTTTGCAGCAAATGTAATTTTTTCTTCGTTTCGTGACAGTGAGACATTTTTTTTTTTTTTTTTAACATTTTCTCGGATTTGACTTTTTGTCACATTTTAACTAAGGGCGGCAGAATTACACGCACATGGGATTTGTCAACTCTACCGCCGTTCGTTGAAAGGGCGCTTGTGCCAAAAACTCAGAAATTGGTAACCTATCACAAACTCGACTTTCTTTTGTCCGAAATAACGTTTGTTCGAATTTTTATTACCCCGAAAACCGAATTATAACGAAACAGTTATTCTTTCAGGATATATGTTGGATGTTTATCGCAAAGACACGATTAGGTTCAGTTCGAAAGAAAAAACATTTACCTCTCAAAATTACTTTCGAGGTTATGAAAATTCGAGCAAACGTTATTTCTGGAAAATGTAATCGGAATTCTGATAGATAACCTCGCAGTATACATAATTTTTTTTTTCAAAAAGTCACATGGGCCCTTTCAATTAACGTCGGCAGAGCTTGTCTCAAGGTGAAACTAGCGCAGTGGCAGTGACCCTAAAATCTTTGCGATTCAAAGCTCGAGTGGCACTGCAACTGTTACGGACCGACGTGTCGTTTACCACGACTTGTTCGTCTCGTAACTTGATATCATAAAAAAAACTCGAACCAGTGTTGGTAGTCTCAACGAGGCATGAGATGATTTAATCATGTCAACTGTGAACATGTTCTGCTTCTTCTTCTTCTTGTCGAGTCAATGTCAATGACAAAAACCAATAAAAAAATCAGTTTTATAATTCTTTGGCCCAGTAAGCAGCCACCTCTATGCCCCTGTTTCTTGCCTTTAGCATGACCCACCTCTATGCCCCTATCTGTTGCCTGTGCGAATATGTTAGTATGTTGAGGCATATTCTTTTCCTTAACACTACTTCTTCTTCCTGTACTTATCCCACGCTAGGTGGGGTCGGCACAACATGTATTTTTCTTCCACTCTACCCTATCAGCAGCCATTTTTATACTCACACGTCTTATCCATATCATCTTTCACACAATCCATCCATCTTTTCTTTGGCCTTCCTTTCCCCTTATATCCCTCCACATTCATACCTAGCACTCTTCTCGTCACATGACATTCTTCTCTCCACATGACAATGTCCATACCATGCTAACCTATTTCTCCTCATCTTTTCCGTCACTGGCGCCGCTTTCAAATTTCCCCTGATGTAGTCATTCCTTATCTTATCCTTTCTCGTCACTCCACACATCTATCTCAACATTCGTATTTCCGCTACATGCACAGTTCGTTCATCCTCCCGTTTCATCGCCCAACATTCTGATCCATACAACATGACAGGTCTAATCACGGTCTTGTATATTTTCCCCTTTAGCATTTGCCGATCGCAAATAGTGCCTGCGACCTGTCTCCATTTCATCCATCCTGCACTTATTCTGTTCTTAACGTCCTGGTCTATCTTTTGCTTAACACTACATTGTACTATAATTCTGATACTTTACTTTCTTGCCACCTCCAAGCCATCTCTATGCCCCTATCTGTTGCCTTTAGCATGAGCCACCTCTATGCCCCTATATGTTGCCTATGCGAATATGTTAGTATGTTGATGCTTCTTCTGTTCATTAACACTACATTGTACTATATTTCCGATACTTTACTTTCTTGAACTTTCTTTAGCTTTTGAATAAATGTCCTTGTTATTAAAAATCCGACTATACGTAACAATTTATTCTCAAACATTTTCACATCATCTTTGGGAGATCCATAAGTAACACGTCCGCCAAAATGTAAGTACTAACCTGGGTTTTGTGTTCTTCCGATACGGTCTGGCGTTGCGATAGACGTGTCCGCCTTGCGAGACGAGGGTGCCGCGCGAGCTGGCAGGGCTGAGGGCCGTGTGCAGGGACTGCCCCGAATCTGAGTCGTTCGACAGGCGACGGACGGGGTCGTGCTGCTGGGGATCCTGCTCTTCGTTCGTCGGGGTCCTGTCGCCTGTACATACGGAAATAAATGTTATCGTCAAGTTGGGTTATTTTAGATTTCCTGATTTGATTATTCTTTTTTTTTATCTGAAAAAAACTTCACGTTTAGTTATACGTAGTGGAAATAAAATGTTAAATGAACAAACATTCTAGATGTCAAAGTGGCCATAACATTGACAGTTATCAAAGAAGTTTTGGTAACTAAGTGTCAAGTTATTACGTAGCATTATGAATCTAATGAATATAGTAGCAGTAGAGCTCCTTGTGAAAGAGTTCGTCCAGGAAAGTACTGCCGCCTTTTCTATTTCTGCCGCCAAGCAGTAATGTCGGCATTACTGCGTTCCGGTTTTGAAGGGTAAGGGTGCGGGTGAAATTACATAATCAAGTTATTTTTCAAATTATCTTACTATACCTATATATGTATAATGTAAATCAATGTCTCCTTTAATATCATATCATTTTTTTTCTTCGAAAACCGGTGGTGAACCATGGTCTTTTTCGGGGGAGTTGTAATGTGTTGCATATTGAAGGAAATAAATAATAAATAAATAAATAAATAACGCACACACTCAACATAGCCCCGCACTAGGGAAACCCTGTGTCGCGGGTGCCATGGACACACATATAGACAACCACAAATTACACCCAAACTCACGAGAGAAATAATTGTAGGTCATACAAACATTTCTCCCGGCCCGGGAATCGAACCTGGGACCTCTGCGTGGCAGTCCGGCATGGTAACCGTTCGGCCACGGAGGCAGTTGAGTAGGCATAAGATTCTTTATATTGTAATTTAATTATTGATTCCCTTCTATTTGCACCATGAACGAATAAACACACTATCTAAAATTGTTCCTGTTTCAGTATACGTCGCTAACCAGATGACATCCCAACTACTTCACTACACAACCAACCTTATATGAGACTACTAGTGGAGTAACCAGACTTATTAATGTTGCGGCTTGAGCCGAAAAGAAGCCTGTGTTGTCCCATAAACCTAAAGTTTTTTTCTAACCAGGGAGTCGACTCAGAACCTTACTACGATAACTCAGTTGTCGACCGATTCGATTTGATGTCGTACGATTTCTTTTCATTTTTATTCACAATAACCGAATCGAACGTCAAACTGTCGTATTCGAAACCGAACCGAAATGACGTCACACCCGTACGATTACTCGAACTTCTCGACCGGCAAAGGCTACAAACATCATTCAGTTATCGAATGAAAGTTACCGGATGTCCTATTGTTAACAAAGCAAGAATGTAATATGAAAATCTATTATTATTTTAAATAAAATCTCAATTTTGTTCAATTTTATTAATTTATTTGAATGCGAGACTAATGCATTCCTATATTTTAGGCCTTTATAGTCTTAAAAATGTATATAAAATATATTCGCCGACTAACTCCGTAAACGTTGTTGAATAACGATATCGTATCATTCGAATGTTCTGAATAGCTCAGAAAGCGTCCTTCGATTCGAGAACGACATCCAATCGAACGATTCGGTAAAAAATATCGAAAAGTTCTGAATCGGGGCCCTGCTCCCTAAACATTCATAAAAGTACGTAACGGAAAATTAAATTCATAGGTACATGCCGCCAGAGATTTGAAGCATCGATCTCTTTTTTATTGCAATCGAGAAGCAACCGGTCACTCACTAACTTACTGCCGCTCCGTTGTTAACAACTTAAATGTAGTTTTAATTAACCAATATTATTATGACCTTGTGGGTTACGTTTTTGTTGTGCAGTATTCTATTTGACTTACCATCCAAACTTCCGATTGGTGTGCGTCTCGTAAGATCGGGGCTGCTGCCCCAAGGACTTAAAGCCCCAAGTGGACTGGACAGACCGGCCGTCACGAGCGTGTCGTCCTCGTCTTCCGACCCTGAGAGGAATAATAATAAATTGTCGCCTTATTTTCTCAAACTCGTATCTTAAAGCACAAAGTTACTTAATTGCATTGTATATACACATTTTGCATACTGATTTCACGTCACATTCCCTTCATATTCACACACTGGCTTTTATCTATTCTTAAAGTAACGCATCCAAATTAACACCCTTGATAAGAAATTTAAAAAAAATAGAAAGTCTTGCGATCGCCTGAATAATCACTCTTTATAAGATACGAGTTTGAGAAAGAAAGGCATTGACTTACAAATAAATGGACGACGGGTCTAATACAAAAACCACGAAAAAAATGTCCCAAGTCAACCTATTTAAACGTAGTGACATGTAAAGGAATATGAAAAAGCTAAAACGGCTGTCTAATTTTGCTTGCTTCGCTGTCAGTCGAACAAACGAAGACTAAAGCGTGAATGACGCTCTGTATACGATTTTAACGCCCTATAAGTTCGGACACTTTTTAGCGCAGACCCGACGTCCAATATAATTGTAAGTCAATGAAGAAAGGCACCGAAATGCAAAAAAGCGATGCTGCTCGATAAGACACGTATCGTTCGCATATCTTATAGTCAATGGGTTTTTTTTAATGTAAAACAGTCGAACGTTTGCTACAATCTTTTTTAACCGACTTCAAAAAACGGAGGTTCTCAATTCGACTGTATTTTTTTTGTGTGCATGTTACGCGATTGCTTAGGAATTTGTGAACCGGTTTTGATAATTTTTTTTTTTTAAATAAAATTTTTAAAATATTCCACCTCTAAGGGTGGCAAAGTATGGAATTAATCCGGTTTCCGGTTCCGGGATTGTTAAGTTTTTCGTTTGTTTGTATGTATACAGGGTGTAACCGCAAGGTGTAGTCATATTAAAGGAGCCAAACCTATACTTGATCTAGACCCTCTGTGCAAAATATCAAATAAAAATAAGTGACTTTTAATGTTGATATAACTTTAATTATGTTTGTATAAATAGTGATTGTCCGAAACAACCACTGCGTCACAACTCTATTGCTAGTTACGTTACTACGACTTCACAAATTCATTAATGAAACCTGGGCGGCCGCAAGCGGGGCGAAAGAACAGCTGACTACAATTGAAATGCCACTGTAAAAACATGATTTGAATATGTTGATAACACGTTAATATTAAGTAACAAAATCTTTAAATACCTAGAAAAATCGAATTATTTCTAACAATATTATTTTATGCCATTCCTAGGTACGTACTTATTTACATACAATTTAAAGGATATTTATTTACTTATTAAGCCCGTAGTTACGCACGCCTTCATCGTATACACATTCTACATAATTTTGTATTAATACATTTATTTACGACAATTTTACAATAGTGGATACTTTTTTAATTGGTACTTACCTACTGTGCAATTCATACACGTTTTAATGAATTTCCTACGAATTGTAATTCACTGTTGTACAATGTACGAAATATTGACTTGTTTACGATAATTTTGAATAATAAGTACAATCACTACACGCACTGCTGGCACATTTCACACATTTACAGGTAAGGTTCAAAATGCCGACCTCCATGCAATATGCATATTTCCGTGCGTCGGTACAGAGACTGCTCTACTCTTTGAAGCATCTGCCGAGTGATTTGACTAAACGCCATTTCGATCCGCTGCCTCATTTCTTCTGCGCTTTCACAGGACTCCGCATAAACAATATTTTTATATGACCCCCACAAAAAAAATCGAGCGGTGTCAAGTCTGGGGACCACGCTGGCCAGGGTACAGGACCTCCCCGCCCAATCCACTGCGGGAGACGGTCGTTCAGATGGGAACGTACATTTCGAGCAAAATGTGCGGATGCTCCATCGTGCTAGAAAGTCATCCCGTGTTCCATCACGAGTCTCACGTATTGTGTCACTGGCAGGGCCATCAGAACGTCATCCAAGTCTTCTGTTAGGAATCTTAAATAATTGGCCCCATTCAGACTTGCCGGCAAAAACACTAGACCGATGACGGCACAACCTATTATACCAGCCCACACGTTAATCCGCCACTGTTGTTGAAAATTTGATTCCCTTGATACGCGGGGATTCAAATGAGTCCAAAAATGTTCATTATGCATATTGATAATGCCCGCACGCGTAAATGACGCCTCGTCTGTCCACAGTACCGACGAAGCGAAGTCGGGAGACCTCCCAACCTGGTCGCGGTAGGTACCAGCGGCAAAATGCCAAACGTAGATCATAGTCCGCTTGTAACAGCTCCTGCGTTCTTTGAAAATGGTATGGGTGCTGGCCATCATCCCGTAGCACACGCCACACACTCATATGGTTCACACCACCAAAGGCTGCCGCAGCACGACGAGTACTTGTCTTTGGATTGCCGAGAAAATGTTCCAAAACATCTGCCTCGAATTCTGGGTCTCGTGAACTCGGCCGGCCTTCAGAACTGGAACCACGGAACAATCCACTATTATGAAGTCTCATAACCATCTTCCTGAAGCATTCCACAGCAGGAAATGGTCGACGTCGATTTTCTGGGACGCCATCAATAAACTTTGCCCAATAAATTTGGCGAGGCTGGCGCAAGCTCCCATCGGCTGCGCCTACGCACAACATCATCTCTTAGTAATCACTATTGCTTAAGCGTGACATAGTTTAAATAAACACAAAAACAAGACACAAACAAAACGATGACACCTATTTAGTCCTCACAACGCAAACGGCAATTACAGACTGTTACAAAAAATTAAAAAATAGCACCTCTGCCTCAGCGGCGGCACATCAAAGGACGCCGACTGAAACGCAAATTTTGTAATATAGGGTAACGTTTTCATAATGTACCTACAGGGTGAAATTAAAATTATTACCATCCTTTTGAAATAAGACCCTTCTCCTGATACAAATTACATCATTACATACACATTAAACGAATACCTATATCCTACGTCTACGACCTTCAACGTTGCACTGCATACGCCTTTGTTTGTAAACAAGCTCTGACCATCACCCGTACCACTTCCACATAATGCAAGAACTGACTGAGTGATTACGGATATACTGCACTAAGGAGGCAGTCACCCATCGGAAACTCACGACGTCCGAAACGAAAGCCTAACACACTAACCACTACACCATGGAGGCAGTCGACTATAGGAATCAAATCCACGACCTCCGAAACGAAAGCCTAACACTCTAACCACTACACCATGGAGGCAGTCGACTATAGGAATCAAATCCACGACCTCCGAAAACAAAGCCTAACACTAACCACTACACCATGGAGGCAGTCGACTATGGGAATCAAATCCACAACCGCCGAAACGAAAGCCTAACACTCTAACCACTACACCATAGAGGCAGTCGACTATGGGAATCAAATCCACGACTTCCGAAAAGAAAGCCTAACGCTCTAACCACTAGACTATGGAGGCAGTCGACTATGGGAATCAAATCTACGACATCCGCAAAGAAAACCTAACACTCTAACAACTACCCCATAGAGCCAGTCAACTATGAGAATCGAATCCACGACCTCCGAAACGAGTCTAACATTAACCACTAATCCACATCACCATGTATAAAATCAAATGCTGGCGGCGAAAATCAAAGGTGATATAGGAAATGAAACTATTTTTCCGGATTTAAATCGCGTATATTTGTTTTTTCAAACAAACCGACGTTTCGGTAAATCCGGAAAAATAGTTTCATTTCCTATGTGTAACAATCGCGAAAACCTAAGGACTCAAAGGTGATATTTTTGCCGCCAAAGTTGCCGCCAAAGGCTTGCGACTTCGCTACGATTACGTATCGCGTACGCAAGGCGACTAATCTTGATACTTTGTTTATTTAGGTAAGATTTTTTATGGTTTTACACTATTGCTAATTTAAACTATTCTAAAATATTTCTTTAGATGAGTAGATATTATTAGGAAGTAAGAACCTTAATAGGTTCAACGGATATTAATTATTTCAATTTCACCATGTAATAAACCCATACCCAGAAAGTTGTCGTGTGTAGATAAGTCAAATTAAGCGTAAGCCTGTTGTTAGAAACGTGCGCTCAGCAATAGACGTATGTAAGTTAGTAAAGTACTATTTTTTGCACAAGGTTTAGTCCACTGCACTTGCATAGTAAGTACTGGTTGGAAACTTGACATTCTCGCATCTTTGAAGATTTCGGCAATTATCTCCGAAATCCAAGTTTTCTCACGATATTTTCATTTCCAAGCAAGTGATGAAAATTTATTTTATTTTTATTTTTTATTTTTTATTTATGGCACAATGTACAGACATCAGATACAGAAAGTGAGGAAAATAAAAACACTTAAAAATTAATACAACAGGCATATCTGTGCCCAATTATTACTGTGCTCAACATTCATTTTAAAACATTTAGATATACTTAAACAGACACTAAATCAATCATAAAAAAAAAATTAAAATTACAATAATTAATTCGTGGTCAACGATCAAAACTAATTTCTTGACGTTTACCGACCTTCAGGTTGCACCTTTACGATGAAAGTGTCCCAATACAAAATTTCAACTTTTTGGGAATAAAAAAGAAAATAAGATTTCAAGTTTTTTCATATTTTCATATTATTTTATTTATTACCTACTCTTGAAGTACTAAAGGTGATGGCCTTATTAGTCTTTGAAAATAATGAGGAAAAATGGAACTTTACAACTGAAAATTGTTTCTGATCATTTTAATGTTCAACAATTTAAAAACATAATTTACAAAAACTAGTCGCCAATAGGTCTTTTTTTTAACGATTTTTTGTTATCATTTAACGTATTAAGAATTAAGTCTTTTTAATGTTCATCAGCTAAGCAAGATGTCATAACCCTTGATATTGTTTTGTGGTCCCTGTTTCACAATTAAAAAAGAAGAAAGTCCACGAAACAAAAAAGTAAGTCCCTTTAAAAAGTAAGTTACTAAAAAAATTTTTTTTTTAAATATTAAGCGACGGGTCGAACAAGTCGTGTACCCGGTGGAAAGCGTCACGCCTGTCCATAACAGTAGCACTGCCGCTCGAAGGCTACTGCTACGGCGTCCATCTCTCTGAGACATAGTTGACAAGTCCCATGTGCCTGTAATTTCACCAGCACCCTTACCCTTCAAAACTGTAACACGGTAATGTGGCAGTACTACCCTGGACGAACTCACAAGGAGCTCTACTGCTACTAGTGATTTTTGAATATGATTTTCGGAACGAAAATGGCTCAAATGCTAATCCGTCAGTGGCAGCGTGTTGTCTTTGCAAATGCAGATTCAACAATAAATGCGGCGTTAATATTTCGACGCGGGAGTAGAATTTTTAAACTGAAAGAACAAAATGAAAGGGACCTTTATGAATCAGTGCTATTCGAGCTTTAATTGCACAATTTCATCTTCACCACAGTGTGACTAATGTAACAAAATATTTTTTTAAGATGGTTTTACGGTATAAACTCATTTTTTAATTTTTTGATTTGGGTCGCTTTCATTGTAAGGGTGCGAAGTATTAGTCGGATAATTGCGTCATATTGCGTCATGCGTTAGAAGAAACATACCGACGCCGCCATGCGTTAGAACAGTACCGACGGATAGAAAGAGACAAATTTCATTCATTAAAATACAATAGATGAATGCGTATGGTAAAAAGAAACAGAGATAACTTTAAATATGTGTTTTTTAGAGGACATTAGTTTTATTAATGGATATTAAATGGAAATTTGTGTATTTTGCATGTTTGAAGATATGAAGTTAACGAAACCATATTACGTTATTATGTACTAAGTTTTAAATAATAGTTTTATTATGAACTAGTGTATTTTGGCAAAGTAATCGATAATATTTATTTTTCATTAAATGTTCACACGCATATTACATGAATAAAATAATAATAAATTTAGTAAATTATAACATAGTAATAAGAATATGGCATTAAGTACTTTATCATTTACAATAACATGCCTGAATTTCACAATTTTTTCAAGTTACGTAATTTGGTTGTATTATGATACTCAATAGAGATGTGATGTGACTATTTATTTTCGTTAAATGACATCAGCTGATCGAAACTGTTCATGGCGAAATTTCCATAAATAACGTAGTTTGTACTAAAACAACTTTGCTAAATAGTTTCATACCATTAACTAAATCCGACCTTCAAATATGACTACACCTTGCTGTTACACCCTGTATATAAGCAAAATTTGAAATCGGTTCCTTTTTTTTTTGTTGTCAACGATGTCACTATCGTATGTGTCACTGTCAGAGGTAAACAAGCCGACATATAAAATGCTGGCATTGTATTGCATTAAATGGATTTATTGCAATAATTTACTACCTTCATATACGTCGAAGAAATTCTCTTTGGACTCGTTTACCGATGACTTTGACGACGATTTCTTCTTTCGTTTGCTCTGAAACAAAATAAAATTGAAACGGAAATGTTATTAGTGAACCCTGAATGTGTTAGTCAGACAGAGATCGCAAAGGGTTGTGCTGATAATGTTATTTTAAAATTGACTTACGTATCTATGGTCGTACCATATTAAATAAATAAATTGTTGAAAATAATTATGGTGAAATTACAGGCACATGGGACTTGTTAGCTTATGTCTCAGGGTGACAGGGCAGTGCCCGTCAGATCTTTGCTATGTCGCTTACCATCAGGCACACGATTTGTTCGTCTGTCACTTGATATTATAAAAAAAAGTTCAACGTTCGTTGTCACTAACCATGTAGCCGCATCAGCGAGAATTTATGTATATTTTATTTTGAGAACTTGCGTAAATTTAAGAAAAAAGATCCTATTTTATTTCCATCTTAGTTGTATTTCGAACTATTTTTTAATTACCGGGATGAAACTGCCTCCGTGGCCGAACGGTACTGCCGCGCAGAGGTCCTAGGTTCGATTCCGGGGCCGGGAGAAATATTTGTATGGCCTACATTTATTTCTCTCGTGAGTTTGGGTGTAATTTGTGTTTGTCTATGTATGTGTCCATGGCACCCGCGACACAGGGTTTCCCTAGTGCGGGGCTATGTTGAGTGTGTGCATTATTATTATTATTATTATGTGATTGTTGACCATATGGTCCTGGCAGAAAACCAGCGCTATTTGTCTTTACGGTCTACAGTATTCATGCTGAGTCAGGGCCATTTCAGTATAAATTGTCGCAAATAGGTACATTCAGTATAAAATTTGTTTTTTTCTACAAATATGTGTTCATATCATTGTGTACTGATTTATGTTCCAGGTGCTTTTGCATTATACCCTGTGAAGTGATCGTAAATATTTATTTATTCTGGTATTTGTGCTGAATAAACGTTTTACCCACCCGTCCGTCCGTCCGTCCGTCCGTCCGTCCGTCCATCCGTCCATCCGTCCATCCATCTATCCATCCATCCATCTATCCAGCCATTCATCTAGCCATCCATCCATCTTTCTCCGAAAGCGACGCAACCTATTTTTTTGGCTCGAATCTAGTTTGTATAATTGACATAGATGTCATTACGCTGTGGTTACAGAAAAACACTTCCATTACGAATGTAACTCATATGCTCGCATTACTGCTTAGCAGTAGAAATCGGTGGCAGGTGGCATATGGTGGCAGTTACTTCCCAGGACCAACTCTTTCACAAGGGAATCTACTGGTAATAGGAGCAGTATCCAAATATTCAAGCTACAAACACTTAAAAATATTACCTTAGTAAGTTCTTCAGCGACGGACATTTCAAGGGCGTGATGCGTTCTTGCTAAAGCTGCTAACGCCTCTTCTAAAACTCTGTTGCGTTCAATCTGTGAAAAATGTACCAAACGTGCTAAACAACCACACGTACCATGAGTCCAAACAACGGAATTCACTTCGGGGTACTACCCAGAACACCCAGACTAGAACCAATTCAGAAAAGTTCATTTCCCAAATTGGTCCTGCCGGCAATCGAACCCGGGTCACCGAGATCGTAAAAAATTGCTAGCTTCTATATATTTATCTAAATACTGCCCTCGGAATGAAAAAAGGCATAACTGCTGTATAAAGTACGCATAGTTGTTCCTTTTTTCGTTACGAGGGCAGAATAGCCTTTATATATTACCTAATTGGAGGTAGAGAACCTGACTAGCCTAGTGAGCGAATTTTTTAATTTTCTAAGTCAACATGTCTTAAAAATGACAACTATTTGATGCGTAAAATGGAATATTTGTCCATAGAGATTTACACCATAGAATCGATAAATCGAATCGGTTATTGTGTATCTCGCATCAATACGTGTGTAAATTGTATTACAATGTCCTTGTATGCGGGTCGTTTACTTTTGTTTTCAGTTTTGAATGATGTTTTTAGAGTCATTGTTCAAATTTCGTTGAGTTGTTGTTGATTTTATTAATTTGTTGTGTAGTTTTTTATAAACATAATAATTGAATTCTTTTTGTTATCTTTATTATTTGTTCTTAAACTGTAGTCTCTCTTCATTATACATTATCTCGATAAGATATTTAAATCGATTTTTTTATTTCATTTTACATCACTAAATCTAAAGAAACTTCAAATCTCATACGTCACCGTACCCGTAAAATGAACTAATAATAATAAATTCTTCTCGTATCATAATTTTAACTAAACATTAAAGAGACTGTTAAAATTCCAGTTGTTTTATAATAGTACATTGTGTAATAGGGGTTAAAGTATGAAATTGCCGATTTGTACTGAAAATCTA
>NW_020653851.1:1860778-1881952 GCF_003589595.1 Hyposmocoma kahamanoa | reverse complement strand
AACAGACGGTTTGAGCCGGGTGTCTGCCTCGGCCAGTCCCACATAACCCTCTAAGGGCGTCTCCGAGCTTGAGGATATGAAAATGCTAAATTATCATGACAATTATCGGAGAGAATATACATCTTCATAATTATAGATAGGGATTTTCTGCACCACTAACTACACTATTAAGTCATGTTTAGAAAATCGAATTTAAAATCGCTTCAAAAGCAAAAAAAAGCATTCGTTTTTACAATATCCACAAATTACAATGTCCAGAAACTAAAAAAAAGGACTACTAAGGTATTTCTTCAACTTGGTCATACCAGTTATTAGTACTTATGATAGAGTATGGCAGCGGCAAGCGTCAGACCTGTCGGCAGGCGGCGACATCCCTGTCGCCCTGCGGCACGGCCAGACGGTTGGTGTCGCCGTCGCTGAAGTTGATGACAAGCAGCGCGGGCTCGCCGTCGGGGGCCGTCAGCTTGGCCGCGTCCAGATACTTGCGCCCGCGCCAGCGGCTGCCTTCGCGTGCTGCCTCTGCCCGAGACCCGTAGTATAGCAGCACGCCGCGTTGCAACACCGCCTGCCCGTATTTAACATCACTTCAACTCTCGCGTCGGTGCATTTTTTTTATAAGTAAGCTACACGCCTGTCCATAGGCCTATGCAAAGATCTGAGGGGCCACGTAAGTTGTAAGTTGACAAGTACCTGTAATTTCACCAGCACCCTTGCCCTTCAAAACCGGAACACATTAACGCGGACATTACTGCTTGGCGACAGAAATAGGTAAGGTGGCAGTACTTCCCTGGACGAACTCTTTCTCAAGGAGCTCTACTGCTACTAAAGTTAAGATTAGATACTACTTCAGTTCAAATTAAATTATTTCCCGTACTGAATCGATTCTATTGCAGGGGTCGAGCGGCAGGGGCTTTATTTCAGATTTTTTTTTCAAACTAAATTAAGGCCGTTTAAAAAATGTATATACTATACTTATCAAATAGATTATTATAATTATCTATTTACTTCAACTGATATAAATAAAATCATAGGTAATGTAAAGTACGTATTGAATACAGCGGTTTGTTTTTTGTAAAATTTCGAGGTAAGTTTGTGTTTTTTTTCCTAACGTTTTCACACCATGTACTAATCAGTGTATATCCTCAATTATACTCTATATTTTTTCTAAAGTGATTGATTTAACACTTTCTTAAAACATTAATTTGGTGCTACACTAACGCAATTATATTTCTTACAACGTTATATAAAATGGATTTGAATTCATTTTTAATTTTAATATTTTTAATTTATGACGTGTAAAAAAAACTTTGTGTATTTTTTAAATATACTTATTTAAATTTAAATTTAATGCCAATTTTTCTTCACACTTGTTATGTCATTATTTCCTGTATGGCGGCCACTGGGCTTGAGACCCAGAGTCAGTTTTATAATAATATGAAAATTGTAAGAATAATATAAAAATAACTGCGGTCGCAGTTGTGTTAACATCTTAATGCACACACACACACACTCGCACGCACACACGCACGCAGCATACTTACACTCGCTCACGCACACACACTCGCGCACACTAACACACATACATTGTTTCCTGTTAAGCTATGCTTCATTTTGTAATATGATTGTATTTTTTTAAATGATGTTACATTCCTTATATAGCTAGAGGGAGTAAGCCTGGTGGTCTCTAACACCAGGTAGGTCCCCAACCTAGTACAGACTCCAGCTCTCACTAAGAAACTTGTTATTATATATAAAATGTAACTACTTATTGACCTTTCTGAGAGAAATAAAGCATTTTATATTTGTAATTAAATTTTCCCCAAATTACAACTACGTCAAAGTCTGCAAATCTGTGAGCATGTCATAGATAAACCTACATATTCAATCAAGTACGACAAACCCCACGTCCCCAAGTTCGTTAATTACCCAGGATGCTGCGAGAAGCCATTGAAATTAAAAAACATTTAACACTAAACGAGACTGTGTGTTTTGTGACTTCGGCATCTAAAACTAATGTTATCTCGTTCATTTATTTTTTACTAATGTTAAAAGTACTTACCGATAACATTTTGTTTAATATTATTTAACGACATTTAACGACGAAAACCTGTTATTAGCCTTACTCTTAGCCTGTATTCTGTAGAAGAAGCAATACAATAAGTGGCTAACCCAAACCGGTCTCCATCCGAGGAACCGTGATCTCTTCAGCAGCGGGCCCTCGAACCGTGCCGCGGTGCGCTGCAGCCGCTGCACTGGCCTAACGCTTAACACCTCACGGATCTCATTATCCTTCGCAAGGTCGATTGCCAGTTGACCTAAACAAATTTGAAACCATATTTATTTTTTTAATACTTTTTTTTATTTATTAGGCGAACACAACAGTCGACATCCAAATTAGATTAAGACATTAATTTGTTTAAAATTAGATTTGAACCAGAATGCCAACCAGGAGCGTGTACGTGCGGCATGTGTAGAAAAGTTACTGTCAATTAATTGTAAATTGCAAAATTTATTTTGGTACAAATATATAAAAGAAAATACAAAAAAGAAAGTCTTAAAATGAAATTATTATTATTTTCATTTTTATAGTTTAACTCAACGACTTGAGGACATCTGATCTGAACCGGACTTTTTAAATACGTGAAACTTAGAATTAAATATATCTAACTGTCTGTCCTTAATAAAGTCATTATATGTGGACACATTCTTGTCACATATTTTATTGAATAGGTAATAAATAAGTATTTATTCTACCATTATATTGAAGTTTTTTTTTTGTGAAAATACTCCAATATAGTCTGTCTCTTTGGGAGATGGAGTAAAATGACATTTGCAGGATTGCTAGTTTTCGTAAATTTTTAAATAGTCATGTAATTGTTGTCGACTTTTTTATCGATTTTTATAGATTGTGAAAGTAGGTACAATTCTAGCTAAAAATGTCTGAATTGTGATGTTACGACGTTCTAATGATGACTAATTGGGTTTTGTATTCTTTATTCTGAGTTTGACAGTTGGTCTATTAGCATAGAAATAAATTTTTAGTCATACACATTCTAATAATGACAGGTGGATGTGATTATGTATATTAAATTCAAATGAAAAACTTTCAAAAATCTTTTTTAGCCACTGAACAACGAAAAATAAGAACAACTACTAAAAATAAAACCTGTACAGCTTACTTACCTAATATAAGCAAAATATTTCTTTTGCGCCGGGACTGGGTCAAATCTGACCCTTCTCCTTTGAGACAAACATGGATACCATCTTTTAAAGACAACAAACAAATACAAATCACGAAGCGCCTGAATATTATGGACATTGCTACTAAATTTTACAAAGGTCTTTACGACGACAATGAGACAAACAATGTAGATATGGTGAAGTTGGAAGACATCGGAGAAACCGTCCCCATGTTCCTTAAGATCGAAGTACAAAAGACTGTTTTAACTCAAAAAAATAATACAGCTCCTGGAGGGGATAACATTACTTATGCTATACCAGACTATCTGACAGATCTGTTTAAGGACAGTTTAGATAAAGAGGTCATTCCAGACCAATGGACCAAGACCACAATCACTCTTCTTCACAAAAAAGGCGACAAAACCCAGATAAATAATTACCGGCCCATTAGTCTAATGACTAACATATACAAAGTTTTCTCAAAATTAATATTGGCACGCGTGACACAGGCTCTTGACGAAAATCAGCCTTGAGAACAACCTGGGTACCAAAAGAACTTCTCAACCATAGATCATATTCTTGTAATAAAACAAATAATAGAAAAATTTAATGAGTAAGAAATGATGTCCGCCAGAGAGATCCTGCACCGCCCAAAATATTCGTTGCTGTCTTGGAAATTACATTTAGATATTTGGATTGGGAGGAATATGGTTTGAGTATAGATTGAGTACCCCTTAACCACTTGAAATTCGCAGATGAACTTATACTCTTGGCCAAAAACCCAAAAATGCTACAAAGTATGCTTCGAGAATTGGACATGGAAAGCAAAAAAGTAAAAATAGGGAGTCACTATGAACACCAGTAAAACGAAATTGATGACAAACAAATTAAAGAACAGGTTGCAATAACTAGAAATATAATTGAATATGTGGACGAATACGAATACTTGGGCCAAATAATATCCACAAAGGACCAAACAGACAAAGAAATTGAAAGAGTCACAAATTCGTGGAGGAAATTCTGGTCACTCAAAGAAGTCCTGAAATCAAAAGAAATTGATACAAAATACAAATTCAAAGTAATAAATATGTGCATTGTACTGGTGACCACATACGGATGCCACACATGGTCACTTACTAAAAAACATTACAAAAACTTGATGTTTGTCAGAATAGTATGGAAAGAAGTGTGCTCAACATACAATTGAAAGATAAAGTAGATAATAAAATAAATAAAAGACCAAAAAAGTCACACACATAATAAAACAGCAAAAATGGCGTTGGACATACACATACACACATAATGAGGGAAAAAATTGATAAGTGGACAAGGGATATTGTGGAATGGTACCCAAGAGAGGGAAAAAGGAAGAAAGGGAGACCATACTTTAGATGGGAAGACGATTTTAAATATGTTGCTGGAGGAACATGGAGGCAAACAGTAAAAGATAGGGAAAAATTGAAATCTCTGGAAGAGGCCTATGTCCCAGGACAAGCTGAAGGTACTGAGTCAACAAATTGAGTAATAATAAATAAGTAAAATATAATAAGTACGCATGTCATACAATGTGTTAGATAAGTTAGTAAGTTAAAAGCAATAAAGGCTATAAATAAATTTTAAAAAAATCCCTCTGTTCATCGTATCGTTGTTGAAATCAATGTAGGAATAGTCTTTGTGATAAGAGGTACTGCGCCCTCTGACAGGGTAACTAACCATTATTATTCCTGAGCGTAGTATCGATCCCGTTCTGTAGAAGTAGCACCGCAACCCTCGCATGACCACGGTACGCCACGCAGTGAAGACACGAGTTGCCCAAGGCGTCCACGCAGTTGATGTTCGGCGGGTTTGGAGAGCTCAACTGGAATGTTTCAATCTTTCCTTAGTTAAATTGCTATAAAGAAGGATCTAAAGTATAATTTACCAAAGCGGTCCCTACAGCCCCCCAGGGTGGTAGGGGACTCGGAAGCAATTGGAGGGCGTTGATTCTATCCAGAGTGGTGCTACCGCATTTGAAAAAAGCCTAAATTATCTATATAAACTACGTATGTAATTTATTCTAATTTCGATTATTAATTAATAATAAATTTAACTTAATAAAAATTAATATTGTTAAAATGAAATAATTTATAAAACATAATGTACCATTAATTGGAATGTATCTTTGTAAAATTAAAAATAAGGTATTTCTATAATAACTTCTGTAACTATAATGAAAAAATACGGTGGTTTGCAATTAATATTAAACAGACGGTAGATGACTGTACCAACTCAGTCAACCGTGACCATGAGACCTGTAAAGGGCCCAAAATGTTGGTTTGTTGGAAAAACAAATAAATGCGATTTAAATCTGGAAAAATAGCCTTCATTGCCTACACATATGTAATTTTTAGCCATATGGTGTGTAATAGCTGCTCACCAGTTCCTGTATCTCCTCAATATGTCCATCTTTGGCAGCATTGAGAAGTCTACGTTCCCTCTGTTGCCGTTCCGCCCTTTGCGCAGCCTCTAGTAACCTTTGCACATCTCGTGTTTTGCATACGTCGCATGCGGTGCGGCCCTCGCCATTCATTATATTCACATCTGCTTTGTAGTTCAGTAAAAGTATTACTAGTTCCTGGAAATATAAATCAACATAGTTTCCACCATGCTATGCAGTAGGATGGTGATGTGTGAAGCGCTATATTCATTGATACAAAAAATAAAAATGGAGGTTTTGTTTTATAAACATCACAAATAGCTAATTATGAATATCTCTCAGCGGCATCTTATTCTTGACTATGATAATAATTACGTACACACTCGTAGTCACGCACTAGGCGGAAACCCTGTACCGCGTGTGCCATGGACAACCACAAATTACACCCAAACTCACAAGAGAAATAAATATAGGGTATTAAAATAATTCTACTGGTCCGGGAATCAAATCCAGGACCTCTGCGTGACAGAGTAACCGTTCGGCCACAGAGGCAGTTCATACATTGAAAAATGAAAATGTGATAAGTCATAGTCTGTGAATAGTCTAAGTAAGTCATTAATATCAACTAAAAACAGAAAATAGTTCAGAATTAAATCTTAGGGATCATAAAAAACACCATAATGGCGGAGACTATAATGGAGAGTATACGTCATGTTTGATGGATCATTATCCATCAAACATGATGTATATTCTCGATTATCTTATCTTATAATATTATTATCTCCAGTATCAGAAAAATGTTACCTTTCATGACTTGTAATGCAAATTACAAAATTATGACGGTACATAATGAATGAGTGACAAATAGTGTATACCTCATTCCCAATAAACGAAGCCTTATGCAAAGCAGTATCTCCAGTCTCATTGACCTCGTCAACATTGGCACCCGCATCCAGAAGGGCTTCCACCACGTCCACATGGCCAAAGTATGATGCCAAGTGCAAAGGGGTCCAGCCAAGGTTACTCTTGCTTTGCCCTAAAATTTACGAACATTTGAGAAAAAACTAGTTGTAGTTCAGAGCTGCACTCTCAGGGGCCATTACCTAGCATTCAAGTCAATCAGATTCAGAATGATTGTTTACATATCACAAAATTCTGAAGTTGAAACATAGTTAGTGGGTTTAAAATTTATAAGATTGAAGATAGTTGTTATGAATTTTTGCTTTACAACTTCCTTCCAAGTCTGTAATAAATATGCAATTAAAAAACTAATATCTTCCAAAAATGTATGTTTAATTGCACTCATAATTAAATCTGGTCACATAGAATTTTGTGCTGTTCAATTTATTTCTACTTCCATTTGGTATGTTCCTGGCATCACTCTTTTAAACTCTCGTATTAATTGCAATTACGTTCGGTTAATTACAAAGTGTTAAAATATACATAATACGTAGAAAAACCGACTAAAGGTCTATTAATAATGCAAATATCCTTGACTTTATGCACATACCTTTGCAATTTATGTCCAGTGTGATTTTCCCCTCTTTCCTCGCTTCCAGAAGAGCTTTGACAACAGAAAGTTCCCCATGCCGTGAGGAGTATAGTAGGGATTCTTGAGCCTCCAATTTAGGACCATCTTCGTCTTTGGAGCTCATTGTTTTTCAATTTTCAACCAAGCTTCATGCGCTCCGATTTCAATGGAGTTATCGAAGTGACTATGAAAAATATTGGATATCACCTGTCACGGTTAGTTGCTGTTGCGTTATGTGGTGCCCACTGAACTGAATATAACACGCTGAACAGCCTTGGAAGTTGTTTGTTTATATTTTGATAAAGAGATTCGCCTCGCCCCGGGACAAACTTGCAGAGATTTTGTGCTTGTGTAGAAAGTTTTTTTGCATGTTTATTTTCATAGCAGAAATAGTGTCATACGCATTTCAAAATCATTTATCTCTTTCGTAGCGAACTCACATTACACCGGCGTAAATCTTCAAAGCGATCTTTTTAAAAAAATTCGTTTTCGTGACCATTTGACAGCCGCTGTCAGCTGTCATAACAAACGGCACGCAGAATACGGCGGTTTTGCTGTTTTACTGTTCTTTTAAGCGAATGTGCCCTATAATAGCTTGTAAAATGAGTGAAAACATTCCTAACTGCTGCAGAATATGCTTGGACGTGGAATCAGAGCGTGTCCCAATATTAGGTGACAGTAACATTCATTTACACATGAAATCATGCCTTGCAATGTCTGTGTCGGAAACTGATGTACTGCCAAAAGAAATGTGCGTGACGTGCGTGTCTCGACTGAGTGATTTCTACAACTTCCAACTCCACGCTCGCTGCTCACTAGACTGGCTAGAATCTTCTCTACAGGAGAAGTCGAAAAAATCAACCGAAACAAAAACTCCTATTCAACCTTTACCGGACTCTGAATACAACTCAGACTCGCTTCTAGAATTCCTAAACAACACTGCAAATATCGAGGAATACCTTAACAACTTAGGTAAAGAAGACATACCGTCCATAGTCAATATGTTAGACAGAAATCAAGAAAACTCAATGGATACAGTTATTAAAGTCACCAATGGTATAAAGTCGAATAAACAACCTAGTCCACAGAAGAAAGAGCCTATACCTAAGTCAAAAACCTCGAAAATGAAGATGAAAATTGATGTACTAGATTCAGAGGTAGATATTGTTAAGGAAATTCTTATGAAAGAGACTGAACCTAAGAAAAATAACCCCAAAACAGAAAAAACTTCAAGTATATGTTTTGCCTGTAAGGCAAAGTTTGATAACATACAGAAACTTTCACAACATTTCAGTACGTGCGACATAGCTCTAAGAATGTGCATTCATTGCAATATACTTTTTGATTCTAAACAAAAAATGCAACAGCATTCAATAACCCATAACTTACCTCTAACCTGTAACTGCGGCAAACAGTTTACATCAAAGGAAACATTAACACAACATCATAGAGTATGTCATGTTGACTATGGCACTACTTTAGGATGTATCTACAGATGTAAGCAGTGTAACGAAACCTTCAAAGAACGATTTCAATTGTACAAACATGCAAAGGAACATGTATTGAAGATGGAAGAGAGAGTCTGTGATGTTTGTGGACATAAATTTGTTGGGAACGAGGTTTTGGCAAAGCATAGGAAGGAGGATCATAAATTGGCAGAAGATTTACTCTATAGGTAAAATATGAGTTATTTTTTTATTTAGCACCTTATACATTGCTAAAATTAAAAATAATTATTATTCTATTCACTCCATAGAAAGGATACTAAAAATATAAACCCTAATCTCAGTACAGGCTACTAAAAAACCGACCTCAAAAGATCAGGGAATTATATCTATTTGCCAAGTTTTTTTTTAACTGGATTCATCCCCTAGTTTGCCACCCTTAGAGGAATATTTTTTTCAAATTTAAATGGGACTACTACTGAGGTACCCTCTTTCTAACAAAAAAAGAATCGAAGGAATTTTTTCTGAGTGCTTTTTCTGAGTGTTCGATCTTTGTATTAATAATTATAACATACTAGTGGAGTAATTTCACAAAAAATAATTGAATATCAATTCAATAAAAATTTAATTAAAAAAAGAATCATCAAGATTGGTTCACAAATCATCAAAGAGTTATCAATCATAAAAAAAAATATACACTCGAATTGAGAACCTCCTCCTTTTTTTGAAGTCGGTTAAAAATAATGTCCAATAAAATAAGACAATCAATGTTTTTCTTATTAACATATTCTTTTTTTCCCAGGTGCAAAATTTGCGGTTATACATCTCCAGATCACAAGGAAATTTATCTCCATGTCCAAAAGCACACAGCTAAACCAGAACCAGAACGTCATCTTTGCGAAACATGTGGGCGAAGCTTCATAACGCGTACTTCACTAATGCGACATGTTTTACAACATGGCAATAGTCACAAGTGTAAAATATGCCAAAAAAGTTTTGCAGATGTCAAGAAAAGAGATGAACACATTTTGGAACATATTGAAACAGCAATGTGTGAACGGTGCGGTCAGAATGTGAACAGCTATAAATTGGAAGTGCATAGATGTGTGTAAACTTTCTAATATGTCCTTGAAAACTAATTAAACCACTCCATTAGAGTCACATAGTTCAGCTGGGTAGCCAGAATTGAAGTATCATTACTTTATTAACATGATTTATATTCATAAAGTAACAAGTGACTACGTAAAGTTGAGCAGGATCAACTTGTCAGTGACCCCCAGGATGGCTTTTTGTTTATTCTGAGTGTATATTCAAGAATTGCTACCTTTTCGAGACAATTGCTACTTTTGAATATATCAAGAAGAGAAATTAAAAAAAATAATTGACCAGCCATTCTGATATCAAGATGGCTGGTCGCCACTTTGTTCAGCATGAAGGGAGCAGATTTTCCAGAAGTATGTATTACCAATAATTGCTACCCATTTGCTACTTTCACTAATTAAAAGTGTACGCTTCTTATCTACATTGGTCAAAAAAATATAAGCGATTGAAAATTTTACGAAGTGCCTGATTAAATTAAAAAAGCAAAAGTTTTTAGTGCACTATTGCCATAATAATATGGGCAGGCGTTGGCACTTCTTCGTAAAATTTTCAATCGTTTATATTTATAAACAGCGTGATCATGTGTTCAAGTCCTATCAGGTCAAAGAATTGTTTTTTTCCATTTGATATTTGTATTAATAATCATAATAAAACTGAAACTAAATAAGATATCGTCGCCTTGGAAGAACATGGTTTCAACTCAAAAATGTGGACTTTTTATTTTAAAATGCAGTCCTATTAAAAAATTCGAGATCTTTCTAATGAAAAAGGTCTTATAACGATCGGACGTGAAACGCGGAAGGCAGGGTAGTATCTGTGAACTTTTTGCACGTTTTGGCCCCAAACATTGAGTAACACAGTCGTATTAAGTATTACACACGAAACTGTAGTCTTCAAAACGTCGTTCGTTGAAAAGGGTATTAAAATTAAAACAGCATGTGTTCATTATAAGGCAAGTGTATTTTTAAAATATTTATTTCTAAAACGACGATTATTTCAAGGTAATACCTTTTTTTGGGATATTTTTTCCATTTAATATGGTTTTAGTCTATAGTATAATTTTTTAAGATACTACTATGTTCCACAAAGTTTTAATGAATAGAATATTATTCCTATTTTGTTATAGTTATTAATACAAAGATCGAACACTTAGAAAAAATTCCTTCGATCTGGCCAGATTTGAACCGACGTCTCCTACCAAACCATGCCAGACGTTATGCCAACTAAGCAACGGGACGAACCAAGCGGACCTCACGAATTTTTCTGTGTGCTTCTTTGTATTTGGTTATCAACGCCTTTTTAGCCGTAGCGCCATCTATGAGAAATCTATGAAAGTATTTCGTCACCCAGTTAGATACCTTTACAGCTATCAACCCTGGCTAGAGAAGTCGCTATTAATTGAATTAAATATTTAATTTATTATTCCTATTGTTTTGTAATCTGAGATGATTCCTTCGTTCATTTCAAGTACTAAAATGTAGTAACTAAAATCTATGGTGTTAAGCATGAATAGTTTAGTTAAAACTCTGAATCACAATTTTATGTTCAAAAGGCTAATATTACAAACCTCGCTGAACACAATTTCAGGATTTTGTCAAAACCACGGAATTTAATAAGAATAAGAAATAACTATTCGAAAATACTGTTAAATTTGTAAGCTTTAGATACGTTTCTTACCACGGTATGACTTCTTTTTATTTTCCCCATATTTATATATAGATAGAGTCAACCCGTGCGCATGGAGCGTGCAACCGTTCCGAAATATCGGGAACATAAAAAGAAGTCATACCGTGGTAAGAAACCTGATACTAGTGATAATCATTTAGTGAATAACCACGAAAGTCTTAAAATCTATATAGCTTTAGATACGTATGGGTGAGGAGAACCAAATGACGAAATAGTGGTCGAAGTAATGCTAGAAGAAACTTTAAAATTGCTCTTCTGAAAAATCTGTGTTTATGAGATAACACCATGTTCATCTGGACCAACGAATTATAAAAAAAACCGCCTATAGGGGGTTGTACAACTCGGTTCAAAAATTCATATGTTAACTGAATTTCGCTAAAAAAATGTCTATTACGTCGATAAGGACGGCAGAACTGTTATGGACAGGCGTTGGTGCACGACTTGTTCGTTCCATCACCTGGTATCATAAAAAAAAAACACAGGGAATACCTACTTCACAATAATTTTATAATAAAATTCATTGTGAAACAATACAACATTGTGATTTATTTCGTTTACTGTGTAGTTCATTTCTTAGCCAGTCAGCTTAATGTGTACTACTTGGATAACCTTTGCCAGACAAATGTACATAAGTACTTCCTTTTCCATTTTTTAATTTTTTTTTTCATTTATGGGAGGGAAACGCTGACCTTTCCGGGCGGCGTCGTGGTGAATATTCACTGATCCCACGGCGCCGACTCAACCGGCGAGAGGGAAACCCGGGGGGGTTTTAGTGGGGTAGGCCTTCCAGTGTGTAGGGAGAGTCCCCACATAACCCCTGAGTCTCCCTGGGCTCAGGGGTATCCATAAAGATTTCCCCCCCGTAAAAAAAAAAAAAAAAAAAGGGAAACGCTGACCAGGAGCATCGACCTATGCATGTAGATATGTCTCAATTAGTCTGTGGATATCCTTATTCTGAATATGCCATTTTCGAGGCTTAAAACTACTTATTGATTTTATTTTATTTTATTGCTTCTTTTTTGACATTCTTTAGTCTTTAATGCACATTTAATTTGAAATATTGTATTGTATTATGATTTAAAAAACCATAATTGTATATTGTATGTCAGAAATGACTAAAAGTGTGAAATTACATTATATAACTTTTCCATCCATTGTACCACTTTTAAAACAATAAACGAATTTTGAATTTATTGAGAAACAGAGATTTTTAACTATTTTTGCTTTGATGGCTGAAAATCATATAAGTTATTCGTTTAGTTCTTTCTTGTTGCTCAACTTATCATACTTTCACATATTTCCAAGAAAAATTAATATCCATTCACAAAGAGCAACCCCTGGATTTTCTTAGTCGTTCTTCTCAGGGAGTTGAATTCTTTTGACAATGTTTAATTGCCATTTGAAATTCAGAGATTTTGAATTAGAACTTAATGATAATAATAATGTGCGAGACAACTACACCAAATTGTCTAGTCTCAGACCAGGGTCCCTGAAATGGAGTACTAACATCCAGTCCAGGGGCCTACAAGGCCGCATTGGCAGAATCATATAATAACAATAATAATAACGCTCACAATCAACATAGCCCCGCACTAGGGAAACCCTGTGTCGCGGGAGCCATGGACACACACATAGACAACCATAAATTACACCCAAACTCACGAGAGAAATGAATGTAGGCCATACAAATATTTCTCCCGGCCCGGGAATCGAACCTGGGACCTCTGCGTGGCATGGTAACCGTTCGGCCACGGAGGCAGTTAAATTATGTAAAGATGATCAGCTAAGCAGAAAAATGAAACTCAGATCTAGGAGCTGTAAAGGCGAATATAATAAATCTTTCACCGAAAAAAATAAACTTAAAAATTAAAATCACCCTCAGAAATAACGCCTGATGAGTTGTGCGAGCAATTACTTGCAAAGTATATTGCAACGTTATTATTGAACAATCATAATATGATTGACTATTCATCTTACGAATTTTCAAACAAAAACGCATTTAATCTATTGATTGATTGTGAAATGAATTAATTGAGTTATATGAATTGTAAGCAATTCGTAATATGAATTGTCAATTAATCATATTACGATTCTACCAATACGGCGTTTTTAGCCCTGCAAAACCAATTAAAACGTGAATTTCTCAGCCACCGCCCCGGGTCGTCAATATTGGAATTACCTTACAATAAATAAAAACCTACATTAATTAAGAAATTGATTTATTTTAATAACACCTAAAGTTGTTTACAAATCACCATTGTGACTGATAGTAAGGCAGTATTCATTTAAAAACAACTACAGCTAATAAATACAAGGTTTAAAACGAACTACCCTACAAAGAATTTTGCCGAAACATTGTGAAGTTAACAACGAACATTTGTAGCAAGTTATTGACATAAGAAAATCAAACTTGTGAAATTAATAAGACCAATATAATTTGGCCAATTATTAGTCATAATTCTATAGATTGTTATAAGAATCTGCCTTTAGCAAAAACAAAACCATCCCCTATTGCCAAAGTTGAAGAAATCTGTGAGAATGATGCGTATTCTGTACGGCATAAGGTTATGGATATCAATTAAAGACGTCATGAACGGAGGTATGCTGATGCACTTATGGTTTCTGCGAATTCCTGTAAAAATAACAAGGTGTTAAGATGGTTTAAAATGGGGTAGTTTAAGCTCTTTTATGCAGAATTTATCCAGATCACTAGGACCTCAATGAAAATGGGAAATAAATTAATTTGCTACTTCGCGAACCCAGTGCAGGTTAAATCGTGCAAAATAACTGCGCTTCTGTCGAGTAGATACCTATTATTTTTCACTCAGCTAATTTTCTCTCCCATAAAAATTAATCCATTCGTGACCATCGTTATAATTTATAATAATCGTTCTAATATAAGTTAAAGAGTGGGGGTATATATGACCAATCGTTCTCAGCGACCTCATTCGGATTCTCTTCTACAGCACGCCCGTTCTGGAAGTCCCCAGTAGCGGGATGTGCCGAAGTCCGGGTGCCCCGCGACTTAGATTTAGTTTAGTAAGTTTAATGAGTTAAGAGCCTTCAGCGCGCCCTCTCATCTGGTGGCGCAGATCAGGAGGCCATCAACGGCCAACTGTGTCCTTTACAAAAAAAAATGAGCTCATTCTTCGGCCGAGTGTCGTAAAGTCCCATATCTTTCTTCCAAAGTTTTACCCTCCCTATTTTCCAGGTAGCATAGGTACCGGAGCTGTAGGCACGCTCACTTCCCGTCACGCTCCGCACGACTAACGGTTGCCACCGCTGAGCAGCCGACTCTAAGTCGACTACCAAAACCCCTCATTGGCAGCGTAGCTGTAAGACACGCTCATTTCCCGACGCCGAATGAACAGCGTCTCTCCAGTTCCCAAATTCCTACGCGACCGGAGGGACCGGAACATGTCTAGCTCAGCTCTCCGGGCTAGTGCTAGAGATGCCAAATAGCAGTATCCTGCGACAATGTCCGGACATAGCTACCGACTTAAAGGGCAACTCACGTGCCCCGCGCGTCTCCTCGCCTCAGGCCCTGAACTAGACCGCTACTAAGACGCGCTAGCTGCGCGCGAGACGAACGCCCTGGCCCCACCACACCGGGGCAGACGAACGTGTTCGTCCCTGCAGCTACCCAAAAACCCCTGCGAGTCCATACTCAAGTCCGAGTCCAAGCGCAGCTATTTTGCACGTTTCCGTTATTATTAACATTAATTTTTTTTAAATATATATAATAGACACACGCTAGGCCACAATCTCACTTAATGTTAAGCGACGATGTGACCGAAGTTGGTACGCGTTTGCCTAAAAAATGCCTCTTCACTCTAGCCTTGAATAGCCCCAAATTGTACTTTTCGTGAAATACAGATTAGAGCCGGTAGAGCAATCCATTCCTTTGCCGTACGCATCAGAAAGGGGGAATCAAAGCGCTTAGTGCGAATAGGTAGAATATCAACGACATAAGAATGGAGTGCTCCGGACCTAGGTACTAGTCGACCGAAGGAAAAACGGGGAGGGTGGACAAAATTGAAAAATTTTGCGCACAGTCCCCGAAATGAATCCGCAAAGTAACTATTAAATTATTACTAGGACCTCAGTCCTAGGTACCTTTTAATGCATAAATATATGGACTTTTCTACGTACCTTTCTGTGGGTTTGAATATTTTAATAATCAAAAAAAAGATGTTTCACAGATTACTATCATACGATTGATAATGGACAAAACTTTACAAAAGGAAAACTCTATCATACCTTCAATAATGATCTTAGCAGTTTGCTTGGCCGAAAGCTCAGAGTACCACGAGGTGAAGCGATGCGTAGGCGACGGGTACAGTCCCGTGTTCACCGTTGCCAGATACACTGATGTCGTGTGAATGTTTTTTGTCCACGCGTCCAATCTCAACTCTTCCGTTATTGCGTCCATAAAACCTTTTGATCAAAAACGTATTATAACTAATATCAAGTGCAAGGACTGCAATCTTTTAGATTTAGAGAAAAAGTTTCATTGAGTGGTCCTCTGGCGGATGCCAAACTAGGTCATTTTATGCGTAATCTTCAGAAAGAATGAAAAGAAACAGGGTTAAAGAAGAGACCTTAAGAAAACGTAATCAAATCTTTAAAACACACCTCTGAGACCAAACATGGCTGCGCAGTAAGGCACCATGTCTGCACTGGGCATGAGCCCGGCACTGGAGTTAATAGCGACGATGTGTCCACGCCGCCTCTCAATCATACTTGGTAGAAATGCTTGTATCAGCTAAAAACAAAATGATATTTAGTAATTTGTGATTGACAAAAATGTATTACTGTCTTGTAAATCAATTAAATTTAAAAAAAATGCCCTATTAATAGGTCAACAAAACTACTGCAGGCTTGGGACTTGGAAGGTCTTGAATCTGTTTGTAAAGCCACGTCAAAACCCTACCCAAACGTGCGCTAGAAAATTGATCTCAATAAGTTTCATAACAGCCTCTGGTCGGAGGTGCGTCAATGGAGCGCATGTCGCCGCTCCAGCGTTGGTGACAATCATCGAGATTTCAGTCAACTGCCGCCGCATCAACGCCGCTAGACCCGTGACTTGCTCGCGCACTGTTACGTCGACTGTGTAACCGAAGCACTGGAAAAAATGCATCATGTCATTTGAAATGATCTAAATACCAAAACGCTGCCTAGCATAATGCAGAAAGCTACATGACTAATAGCTGCCTAGAATGAAGCGGTCGAGAAGGGTAGTTTCTCGCAGCTACAGGCTGCGCCCGCACGCTTATTGAGTGACTGGGCTGTCAGAGCTTTAGCGCGCAGTTTTCATCGGGCTGAATGAATAAAATTTCTAAAATTGTTTTTGGTGAAATGCAACAGCAAAGATACTCACGTCTCCGTCTTTGCTTCGGATCTCCTGAACCACAGCATTGTTGCTGCGCGCGTCGCAGTCCCAACATACGACAGTTGCGCCTAGCTCTGCGAACTGCATGGCCAGTTCCCGGCCTATGCCGTGGCCTGCGCCTGTTATCTAAGAAAGGAGTTTCTAAACTTCAGGAGTAGGTACCTTAAATCCGTTAATGGAAATAGACCGAAGCGCAAGTCACACCGCGAACGAAGCTAAGCTGCATGCAACCAACTATGCCAGGTAAGCTAAGAAAATACGTAGTAAGTAGTGACTATGGATACGTGCGGGAGTGAAGGGCGGTAGAAGGGCGACATATTTTACATAGCTTAGCAGGATCGTCGTGAACCGAAGTGTGACTAGATGCCCTGGCTACGTGAGCTAAGCTAACTTAGCTTCGTTCGCGGTGTGGCCTGCCTTTTATCCTACAGTGGTCCAAGAATCTGGAATTTTTACAATGCAAAAGTAAACCTAAATGCTTATAAATGGGAATAAATAAAAGTAACTAATTCGCATTACTTATTAATTTATGCAAACAGAACTTACAAGTACAGTTTCTCCGTGCAAACTCTTCATTGTAGGCGGTATAAGTACCTTCAGGACAGCAACAACGCAGGCGGAACACAGTTTTATGACTAAAACCACCGAATCCATGGCCCAAAGAGGCGCAGATGCCAATCCCCCACTTCCCCACCACGGTAAAATCCATGTCTCCTGTAAGACCCTAAATTTCCTAGCTAATACTCCCAAGGAGCGTACAAATATGTTTCTCCTACGCATAAAGGTAAATATTAAATAAAACTATACTAAAAATAGGTACGTAGACATTACAAGCTTGACGGTTGTGTTTGAAGACCTTGTCAATTTTGGCAGTATAATTTTAAAACAAGAATATATCGCGGCCATACTTTTGTGTTAAACCCATAGACTTAAAATATGTAGAAGTTAATCATTGTTATTGTTTGCAGTACCTTCTGAATGTGTTTTCCTTCCCTTGCGATGGTTAGGTACTATATTGAAGTCACGATTGCATGCATTTTTACGAGTCTACTGCGCGCGCGCGGTCAGTCGGGCAATTTTGTAATACGCTGCGATAAGGTAAGAAAAGGGTGATTCCTGTAGAATTCGCATCGTTTTCAAATCGCCAAGCGACAGCGGCGATGTCGCTGCGTGCTCTCTTCATCTCATCGATCGCCTCCGGTGTCTCTATCTCTTCCATTCTCTAAGATGATAAAGCTCTTATCTATGACTTTTTGTTCTCATTAAGAAAAAGATAACATTAATTGACACCTTGGTACATTCAGCCAAAACAGACGTTTTGTTTCGTGTTTTTTCTGTTCCTTCTGGTTTAAGGCAACAAATGCGTCAATTACAAAGTTTTTGACCCCAAAGTGGCCACCATTGAGAAAAAATAATAATTTAACATGAATAAGACTTGCTTCTCTTCTTCAAGCTAACGTTAACGTTTACTGAGGCTATTTAAGTAATGTTTTAAAAATAAATAAAATATAATAATAATCGTCTAAACAATAATTTAACAATAGTTCATGATTATGGCGCAATCGCTGAAGGCTAACGTGGATTTGGGTCCGCATCAGTACGACATAACTCCAGAGTCTGCTCATAGCGCAGTCTTGCTACTGAAGTCCGAGGAGCCGGAGATATTACGTAATGTAAAAGAACTTTATTCTTCCGCAGCTTTTATTGTGAATGGTTACTTTACTTCATTTTGAAAGTTGCTCTAACGATGATGCAGCCATCACAGTTCAGTGTTTTATGTATGGTCAGCGACTAAAGTAAGTGCGACTGTACTTTGTAATAGCCGTGTAAGAATCTTGGCTACCATTGTCGTTGATTAAATGGACTTGTTACTAAATGCACTCCATTTTATTGCTTATTCCTCTGTAGGTAGAAGATTTGCTCAACAAAAGTCACTGCATGACGGAATTTGGCTAATACAAATGTTCAATAATAAGCCCATCACCAGCATTCTGCTCGTCACTACCATCAAATAGTTACCTATCATTAATCCGAAATGACATTTCCTTCATTTTCCAGAAAGAACGTTTGCTCGAAATGTCATAACCTCGAAAGTAATTTTGAGAGGAAAATGTTTTTTCTTTTAAACCTAACTCAACCTAATCTAACTGAACCTAATCGTGTCTTTACGATAAACATCGAACATATCCTAAAAGAACAACAATTTCGTTATAATTCGGTTTTCGGTGTAATGAAAATTCGAACAAATGTTATTTCGGACAAAAAATTTTCGACTTTGTGATAGGTTACCCCCTCAAATACCTTGTTTTTTCTTTTTTTTTTGTTTATTGCGAAAACAGACTCTTCTAGCAATCGCACAGTTTGCTAAACAAGACAAGAGAAATAAGGAACCGTCAAATTGCCAACTTCTGTTAGACTTGGACGCGATACAGTATATCTTGCCGCATATCGGTCATAACGAGTTGAGTATACGGAGATGTGCGCTCAAAAACTTGGCTCTACTCTGCCATTTGCCACGTGGCCGTGAACAGGTGCTGGAGGATCCAGAGAGTTTGAGAAGAATCGTTTCTTTGTTTTGTACGGTACGACTACAATATTTATTGCCACCATATCTTTCTAATTGATGTTATACCAAAACTGTATCGAAGTGTCTCCATCCGTATTCTACACTACTTTTCTATTTACGATTAATAAGCATAGATGGTTTAGTAGCAGTAGAGCTCATTGTGAAAGAGTTAATCCGGGGAAGTACTGCCTTACGCATTTCTGCCGCCAAGTAATAATGTGAGCATGAAATTACATGGGACTTGTCACCTTGCATCTCGAGGTGACTGGCTTAGCGGCAGTGCCCCTCACATCTTTGCGATTTAAAGGCACTGCAACAGTTTTAGACAGGCGTGTAGCTTACCATCAGGTGCACATCTTGTTCGTCCCGTCACTTGATGTTATAAAAAAAATATTTCGATGAAAGCTAAAAGTTTGAAAATAATTTTGGTACGTTATATTAAAACAGCAATTCTATGCCATAACAATCGAGATAACAATATGTACCTATATTTTGTAATATCTCTACGGGGTTAGCTTCTACTAAGGACGTCGGTAGAATGGAATAAATGCTCGCTTTTACTGCTAAGTTCTGCATATTACATGTGTCATTTAAAAGCAAAATGAATTCTGGACCTGCAATGTGCAATTCTGTCTTTTTTCAGATGGAAGATATTTTCATATTGGAATTTGCATCTCTGATTTTGTCGGAAGTGACAAAAGAGCTAAATGGCTGCGAGCAGTTGCTCGCTGCTAATATTTTAAGCGTTATATTCAACAGAATGAAAAATTGCCCTGACCCTGACGTCCAGATGAATAGTTTACAGGTAAGTAACTGCTCTGAATAAAAAAGAATAAAGCCGGATTTACATTTATCTGACGTGTTGTGTCGTGACGCGTCAGAACGATATCGGTTATCGGATTTAATTAATAAATAAAATAAATACATACTTTATTGTCATAACATTTAAAAAATTAAAAATTATACATAGCAAAGAAGTTAACAGTAAGAGTAAATTGAGACAAAAGGCATAGGCTCAGCTTATACTGAAACGACGGTGGTACCGTGCAGCGCTGTTTTTCAGTAAGTACTTCGTAAAATACCGACTGCCGAGTCTTTTCTTACTAATCCAACAAAGTTAGTTCCGCATACAGATTATCAAGTTTAAAATTAAGTGCCAATGCGTAAAAGTGCTTAAACTAGTTGTTTGTACTCTATACACGTGCGTTACCCAGACTGCTCACTCTTTTATCCTATTGTGTTCTAAAGATGAAGCGATAAGACGAATTGCTGCAAATAACATTTCGCCAACTATTCTGATTCATTGTGATTAAGAAAAGTGTACTTTTGATATAGATACCTCTAAGTTTAAAAATCGCCAGATACCTATCTAAAACTAATATCTCTATCAAGGATCATCATCAACGCAATTATGTATTCTCAGGCGGGGGTTTCAGCCCTTACTCCGCAACGCCCAATGCGGGATGGAGACTTTAAACGTTTTCCGAAGGCTGTGAACCCTCTTCGATATGAAGGATTCATCACGATATTTTCCTTCACCGAATCGATGAATCGAGGACCATGAGCGTTTATTTCATAAGTAATTGTGAGCATTAACCTACGACGTAAGTTTCGTATTAAAATCACTTTCTAGATAATCAGCAACCTAACAGCGGATCCAGCGCGTGCATCAGTAATAGCCCAGGACCCACAGTTCAGTTGGCCGTCCATCCTCTCGCTCTTACCGAACAAGTATGTCGCCATACAACAGGCAGCCATTGCTACAGTAGAGCAACTCGTGTCAAGATACCAGGACCCGGTGATCCAGAAATCGTTTAGAGACTCCACTGGAGTGCTTGATCTTTGTAGTGTTCTTGA